>NC_041384.1:522486723-522497946 GCF_002162155.2 Triticum dicoccoides | reverse complement strand
CACACACACGCACGCACACCCCTCCACCACACACACACTAAGACTCCATGTCTCTCTCTCACACACACACGCAAACTAAGACTCCATCTCTCTCTCTCCTCTCTCTCTCTCTCACACACCCCCCCCACACACTAAGACTCCATCTCACACACACATGCTATACGCGGAGCATTTGTTCCTACCACCCTTCATCCAACCTTACCCGTATGATAAACAATCACCTTTATTTACTTGCATAACATGGACAAATTCCACTTTACTTTAGTAGTCAGCAAACTTATCATCTGTACCCTTATAAAAAACGAGTTGGCGGTGATGGTGTGCCTGCCATCTTGTAATACAGACCGTATGATCTATATCTGAGGATAGAAAGCAAACTATGATAATTTTACAAAAGATACCCGCACCTCTCTCCACATCATTATCTCCCGCAACCTCATTTCTTAGCAATTAAAAAAGGAATAAGTCTCTGGAACAATCTAGCATGCATGGTGGCCGCTGCCGCCTGCCGGCGCCGTCCATCCCCATGCCTCTGCCCATTCCGACCACCAGTCACCACCACGCTCCACTCCTCCTCGCCTTATCTCTCATCTTTCATTTTTTCGATGACATTCTCGAGATACCGGTTTTCCGATAAAATTCTCGAGATATCATTAGTTTTTACACATGGGATTACTCCTGCATGGGTCAATCACAACAGGTGTTTTGTAAAAAAATACATATTGATGTTCCATGCAATGCACGAGAATCGTGCTTCTAATTATATAATGCAAATCACGAGCAGGAAGTGACATTTTTTGACACAACCACGTTAACATGGCCACGTAAATCACTAGCTAAAGTAAACACCATTATACTTATATCCCGATGCAAAAGGTTGAGTACATGTCCGAAGAGTAGAGTCGCACACACACACTATGTCTCTCAGAATCTCTCTCACACACACCAGTTATGTGACGCCCACTTAAGTAGACATGTATGTTACAATTTGTGCACCCGCGGGTACACGTGATGCTGCACATTTATTTAAGCTGGAAGGTGAACCCAAACAGTAGCTGCATTCATTCCCCTCCCTCCGCCTCTTCTCTGGTCGCTGTTGCCCAGTAGCCATGGGCCGGCCGAAGGTAACAACATACGCCATACTCCCGCCGGAGCGGCGCTTTAATATGGAAATTTTAGTGGTCATGCATGCATCTTTTTGTGCTAGCACTCCTATATAAGGGTTGACCAGCCGCTTCCCGCGGACGTGCACGGGCGGTGGAAGAGGAAGGAGAAGGGAAGCGGGCTGTGGAGTAACGTTTTTTACCACAATTTCCTAGGAAACTGAGTGCAATAATTGAGTAGTTTTGCAAACTACCAGTACTACACCTGAAATGGTTCAAAACCTATACTCCCTTGCACTTCCCGCGTGAAACGGTCAGCGTCACCCTGGAGCGTCAGTGCCACATTAATGCCTGGCCAGAGCGGAGGCGACCTCTCACTGGCGCTAGCTTTGAAGTGGCGTGACGGCCGAGAGAGTGCCGCTTCCCGGTGCACGCGACTGCTCCGCGTCGAGACTGGCCATAGGCCCTATTTGGATCCATGGGTTAGAGTTAGTTTGAGCTAGTTGGGGCTCAAATAGCCCTAAAGAATCCAAGCATGATGGTTTAAATTGGAGCAAGTTGCACCGAACCCACCAAAAAAAACTATCCCACCCAAGAGGTGCTAACTGGAGATAGTTCTCATTGGGACCACTAAAAAATCACTTTTATCTCTCCATGAAGTGCATTTATTTTCAATCTAACCCTGTCACCCAAACACCTCTTTAGCTACAGTTAGTTCAGGGTTAGTTATGAGTTAGTCTAACCTCTAGCTAAGTTAGAGTATCAAACAGGAGCAGTATAGGACATGCAAGTTGCTCAAAGCATACAGGCAAATTCGTACGTGAAAGGATTTTTTTCTTTTTGAAAACGGAACGTGAAAGGAATTTTTTTAGAATGCTCTTGGCATGTCGCTAACATGTGATAGTTAACCGACCTCAATAGACGGTAGAAACGCCAGCCCGCCGCACTTTGATAGAGACGAGGAGGGAGAAGCGATACAGGCTGCTGGATTACTAGAGATATGTGTCGCACAGAAGCCAAGAAATATGGTGATAGCGTGGGTTAGCCATGTACTAGTATGATGTAACTACACTGGGCTGTCATGTTTCGTACTCTTCCAGTCCACTATGGAGATGATTGGTTAATTTTATATCGCTGAATAATATTAAATATTATGAGTGCAGATGCTCCACCATGAGGTTCCTTGCTCCTTCTCGGTCGTCCGGAATCTATGTTCTTCCACTCTATTTTTTCTACATGAGCTTTGTTCATACTTTTGCCAACACGCGAGACATCTAGCATCAAGGTGCACGTGTTATGCAAGGATCGTTCCATATATATGAAGAACACGTGGGACTGGAACTACGAGATGAACATGTACCCAGGAGTGGACGTACGAACCTGAGTAATGTAGCGCAGTAAGTGAAGTGGAAAGGCACAAATGGTATGAACATGCGTGGCATATAGGGTGTGTTTGGTTGCGTTCTCGTCTCTGCATAGTTGTTCCCTCTTCATGCATGCTCAACTCAACACCCCTTTTCATGCATGCTTCTAGTGTATTTGTGCTAAACTAGTGTGGACTCATGCACCCTCCATACACTCTACCAAACACCCAAAAGTAGGTCGAGAAGGGAACTCTTGGGCGGCATTTGTCTCTTACTACGTACTACCACTAAATGGTGTACGTGCAATGCACGGTGATGTTATGGAGTGCGAGCCGGAGTACTCTACTACTACTATAATAGTTGGAGGCACATATTAACTTTTATATTTGTTTACGTGTATGCCCCGAGACCTTCCAACTAGACATGTCTTTCTCTCTAGGTCGCGCTTTGTATCGTTCATACCACTAAGTACTACTACGTGTGGTCTCCGACTCAAAAGTGGAAGAAGTGGAGACGCTCTACCACGCTATTTTTTTACGCTGGGCTCTACCACGTTGTTCGTGTCCCACTCCTTTTCGCTGACTTGTGGGACATCCAGCACATGCCGTGTTTGGCACCCTACGTCGTAAGAGTTGAAACGCTAGCATTCATCAAAAATAAAAAATAATTATAAATCGGTAGTGATACTATTTTTTTGCGAACCAATCAGCACTGATACTATACCACGCGGTTTCCTTGCTCCTCGATATCAGAAAGAATACTTCCGTTCGCCAACATATGGGACGTCGACCATCCTGGTCCACTTGCCATGCACGCTGAACTCCAAGGGAGAGTCACCCAGGTCGTCGCGCCGCAGTAACAATGACTAATGAGCCGTCAAATCACAGGCCCACTTCCCACTTTGAAGTTGCTCGGACGAAGGAACCATGATGACTTCGTTGAATTGCGCTTCTTGAAGAAAACTACTGTACCAGCAGTACTGCTAGCTACAGTAGTTACTCCAACAGAGGCCTCCTTTCGTTCATAGGATAGGAATATGAAAATCATAGGAAGTGAGATGACATGCATCTCAATTCCTATAGAGAAAGAGATGCCATTTGATGCTTAGGATAAGAATTTTTCCATTTATTCTAGGCTAATGTACTGGTAATTTTCTCTAAAAACTATAGTAGTAACTATTAGTATTGGTACATGCTCGTACTCAGACACAGACACACACACTAACTACTAGTACTACTACTTCTCACATGCTGGCCAGACGCCGTCGTTCTCCTTCCCGGCTTTGTCGGTGAAACCCCACCGTGCTTGGATCTCCGCCGACCTCTCCGCAGCAGCGTGTGTGTCCTTTTCTTTCTTGCGGCGGTGGGCGTCTCTTTTCTTGAGTGCTTTCTGACTTTTCCGCTCCCTCTGTGCGGCTTTGGCCACCTCTTGCTCTACCGCCCATTCGGCCTTGGCATCTTCAAATTCCTCCCACATAGTTGTGAGGTCGCGAGCGGCGATGAACTCGGCACGGTGGGATGCCATCGCTTACCCACCATTTTGTGTGTGGTCGTGGGCGGCGAGGAACTTGGCGCAGCACGATGCCATCGCTGCCTTACCGGTTAGTGTGCGGCGCGGTGTCATGAACGACGCTTGGTGAGTGCTCTGGGGTGGAGTGACCGGGTAACCGTATAGTGCATTGGTTTGTCAAGAGCTCAAGGACAGAAGACGAAGCAAATTTGGATTCCCCTTCAATCCTGGTCATTTATTACCGAGTAAAATGCATTGGCGGTCATCAAACTTGTCTTGATATCTCACTTTTATCATTGTATACGAGATATGGTGATTATACGGTCACTGGCACAGCGTATAGCTCCATATTTGTCTGGTTGACCAGTCAAATAGTCCGCATGCGCCTCATCAGCTCGTGTTCTTTATCTATCTACGCGGGCCTACCTGTCAATGGAGAAAGAAATACTGTAAAAACCAAAATTATGCGTATGTGGGGAATCAAACCACGGACTCGTCGCTGCAACGCACCCTCGTCAGCCAAATGAAAATGTAATACTTCGCGTCAGACACTCACGCTCACGCTGTCAAAGCATGCTAATGCATGCACGTTGCCCTCTAAATCAAAGTCCTGCTCATGGTGCAACGCAAACGGCGAGCCCATCACCTGCGCGCCCCGGCGGTGCCTGGCATTACTGTTTAGATGTTTGATGGAAGCCTACGCGAACGCCGAGCTTGTATTCACCTGGCTCAATACCAACGGTCATTGTCGGTGTCGAAACCGGCGGATCTCGGGTAGGGGGTCCCGAACTGTGCGTTGGTATATTTTCTCGATCAAAGGCGAGTCCCAAACGGTCACAGGGAAGGCCCTTGGTATTTAACCTCTTATAAAGAGACCAAGGCCTTACTCCTTTCTTTCAATCTCAAACGAGTTCGCCCTTCGCCTCGAGTTCCAACACCCAAGGCTCCAGATTTCAGGCGCTTCGGACCTTCGACAATGTCCGGTTCCGACCTTTGAGGCCGATGGATGCCCTCCTCCGTTACGGAGGAGGACGTGCTGAAGTTGAGAGAGGCCAGGTTCTTGACCGGCGAAATCTCGCATAGGCTGCCTGCTCAAGGGCAGGTCATTCCCACTCCCAAGCCTCGTGAGAGTGTGGTGTTCATGTCTCACTTCCTTCGGGGGCTAGGCTTCCCGACGGATCCCTTCGTGAGGGGGCTCATGTATTATTATGGGCTGGAATTTCACGACTTAGCCCCAGAGTCCATCCTCCATATTTCCTCATTCATCGTCGTGTGTGAAGCCTTCCTCCGTATCACTCCTCACTTTGGACTATTGCTCAAGACCTTCAAAGTAGAGCCGAAGATGATCGAGGGATGGCACGCGGAGTCCGGAGGTGCTTTTATAAGCAAGAATGCTGGTGCTCCATGGCCCGAGGGCTCTTTTCACGAGGAGTCCAGCTTATGGCAACGAGAGTGGTTTTATATTACTGCTCCCAGGGCCCCCAAGTGGGTGGCGCCACCTGCCTTTCGCCTGGGTCCCCCACCACAGCTAGCGTCATGGGTTAATAAAGGACTGGACTGGGGGCCGTCCAAGGACGTGCCCTTGTTGCAGGGCCGCATTCGAGATCTCCTAGAAAGAGATATCAGTCTGGTCGCGGCGACACAGGTTATGCTGATTCGCCGAGCTTTGCCCTGCAAACGTCGCCCACTCCGCCTGTGGGAGTTCAATCCGGAGGGACCATGAGCTCTCCAACATTTTATGGGCGCGACGCCCATGGAGATGTACAAATTGTTCTTCGGATCACAAGCAATGTGTCCGGACTTGACCGAGGACGCAGGTCTGAGCTGCAACCGCCCGGATACTCAACTAAGTAGCCCCATGCCCGGACTCGCAATCCGCATATTTATCATAAAATTGCCCTTAAAAGAGTTGTCCTTTAAACATGAGTGGATAGCGAAAGCAAAGCTAATCAGGTGTCCGGCCCCCCTCCCCGAGACCACGTCGGGTCCCGTACTAGTCAGGATGTTGGAGGTTGTGCCTTCGGAGGAAAGCGAGGGAGGGGACAAGGAATCTACGGCCTCCTCGAAGGAGGCTGTTTGGAAGGGAGGAATCGAAAATTCCTCTCCTCAGGGGAAGAAGAGGACCGCCTCTGAAGACCCGGAGACCATGGCCTCAAAGCGGGGGAAGAAATCTTCGCCAGAGGGTCCTGTGCTGGGGGATGCTTCGGCCGAATTATGCCCTCAAGGGGATCAGCCCTCCACCGAGCCGTAAGTAGAGAGGAGTTTTTCTTTTTAAGAGATAAGAGAAATCCTTGCTTTATATCTAAGAAAAGTAATAAAAAATTTACCTTGTAGCTCGGACCTTAGCCCTTCTCAGCAGAGCTCGTCTTCGGGGGATCTTCTTCCGGAAATGATGGAGAGCGGAACGCCTCCCCCTGCCATACCGCCTTGCGAGGCGGGTGACCCTGAGGTATCGTTGCGGAGGGTTTCTCCGAATCCGGCAGGGCCGGAAGGTAGTCATATGGCCCCCAAAGCCCTCCGCGTCCGGCCTTCGGAAAGGGCCATTGGACGAGTCCGGAACCGTCTGGTGCACGTTCGGAGGAGCTGAAGGATCTGCTAGGGCGAGTATCTATCTCAGAGGAACACCGTGCATTGATGGGCACAGTGATTGAGAGGATTTGATCCGCGGAGAGCGGATTGCACGAGGCCGTCAGGAGTTTACTGACAGGTTTTGAGGTACGCGAAATAATGTACCCTTTTTGGACAGTTGCCCATAAATAAGATGCGCCCTGTGTAGGTAGTTGCCCCTGAGACTCTGTGCGTTGTCAAAAGTGACGGCACGCAGAGGATCATAATCCCAGTTCTAATACGCCGCCTTCATATGTAGGTGGCGAAGTGTCCGGTGGCCAGCCAGACTGATGAATTTGCCGAGCTAAAGCGGCAACTTGACGTGGCAGATGTCGACATCGCGCTTGTCAACAAGCGGCTTGACGAGGCACAAGGTATGTAATTCCTCCGGCGGCACCTGGTAAGAGGAGCTTTATGCCAGTATCTTACAATGTGTGCGCGTGATGCAGATGGTGCTGCTGCCATGGAGAATCTTCGGGCGGAACTTGCCCGAGCCAAGGAGCAAGCCTGGAAAAGTGATGCGGCTGCCGGAAAGGCAATTGAAGAGCTGAAAGCCGAACAGGCTGCTCACTGCCGAAGCAAGAAGGAAATGGCCGAGATGGCCGTGAAGCTGAAGAACGCTGCTGACCGTTGCAAGCTTCTTGAAAAAGAAGATCGGGCGGAACAGACGGACCTGAAGAAGGCTGTTGCCGATGCCAAGGATGCTCGCTCTGCGATGAGAGCTATGAAGGAGGAGCTGCGTCAGGAGGAGAGATCGCGGCTGGAAAGCCCTTTATGCTGTGGAGGAAGTTCTGTGATCCTATACATGCTCCATTAGACCAGATGTGGAGTACGGCGGACACCTATCTGGATTTAGCAGCGAGTGCCGCAGATGCGGCCGAACACTTCCGAGATCAAGAAGATCGCGAAGTGGAAAAGCTCTTCTAGTCGCAGTTCCACATTCCAAAGCGTCCACTGTCATTAGCCGATTGTTTGGCCGAATGGGCCGAGCTAAATAGGTTGTCCGGACTCGCCATGAAGTATGTCAGGAGTCATCTGTGGCCAGAGACGCAAGAGCGAAAAGTTATTTCAACTTGGTGCAGTAGTTCCTTGGTGCGGTGTGACACCCCAAAAAATTTGGCCTTGTTTTATTAAATTAAAATTTTTGCCAGGATTTAAAACTTTGAATTTTTGAGCTCCACTTTGATTTTTTTTAAATCATTTCCTTCCCTGTTATGATGAGTTTTTCCAAAAAGAAAAACTTTTCAAAAATGTTGTTGGACTTATTTAACCTCTCAAGAAAAACTTTCCTTTTATCAGTATAACTAATTAAATAATTAAGTTGCTTGATCTTTATTTTCTTGAAAATGGTTTTTCAAGGTTTATTGACCATATTTGAACTACAACCATTTGATAGATTCACTTAAAATTTCCACAAAAATTTGGAGATGTCAGGTTATGTTTTTAAATCACTTTTATGCAAAAATATATTTCATTCATGAAATATTTTGAGCCCTGCACTCAATTTTTCTTCTCTGGTCCAGAGTGCATTTTGCACTACAACCTATTTAAATATTTCTTTAATACTCCTACCAAAATTAGGGGAGGTCAGTAGGAACATATTATTCCACTTTGTGCAAAAATCCAGGGTTGTTCTTTGAAAAGTTTGAGTGAATCAACCTCTTTTCCATTCTGGTCCAACTTGATGGTTTGTACAACAACCATGTTTTTACTTGCTCTTTAACCCTTGATCTTTTCTCCTACTTGTAGTCCTTCATGTTAAACCCTTAAGTCCAGGAGCATGCACCATTTGGATCATTTTTGGTTCATGAAATAATGTCAATTATTTCCTGTCCAGAATTGGGGTTTTGTAAAACTTGCACTAGCAAGTTTCCCCTTTTGTCCAACTAACCTCACCACTCTCTTTTGCATCTAAAGAGACCCCCATCTGGAGTTTTTGGCCACCCCAAGACCTGCCTAAGTGCATGTGGCATTTTGTCAAACACCTGGAGAGCATGACCAGTTTTGACATGAGTTTTGGCATTGCACTGTGAACTTGCACCTCTGATCAAACTAACATGTCCACTAGACTCCCCGTTGCTCCTAACCTCGATCTGGTAAATCCCATCCTCACCTGCGACCTGTAGCATGCCTCGGCATTGTGTCGAACATCTGGTGTGCGTGCACTGGACGCGCCCAGAGCGCGCGTATTGCAGCCACGCGTCCGAGCCGACACACTGGCCCCCACGGCTTTGGCCCGCTCTGCAGCACCACGCCACGCGCTCCCCTCCTCGCAGCAACGCGCCAAGCAGCCCCCGTCGCGCCCGGCAGGCCAAGCGCTAGCCGCCGCCGCCGCCGACAGCCCCTGCTCCGTTCAGCGCCGCCCAAGCCACCCCGGCTCGCCACCTGGCCCCGGCACAGCCCGAGCTCATCCACACGGGTGTCCGCTAGCGTTCGTCGCTGCCACGTTGCCCTAGCTACAGAGAGGCGGTTCGTCGGAGAGCTTATCCCCACCGCCGCGGAACCAACCTCGGCGTGCTATAAATGGACACCCCGAGCCCCTCTGAGCACGCACGCGACCTCATGCTACCCCCATGGCGCTCCCCTGCCTCGCATTCGACCCGGGGAGGTCTCCTTCCTCATCTCCGGCAACTCCTGCCGCCGCCACCGCCCCGGCCAATCCGGCACCTCCAGCACCTCCCCCTCTCCGTTCTCTTCGCCAGGAACTTCCTCATCCTCCTGTGAACCCAACCCCCTACTTAATTTTGATCGAGAGCCGTCGCCGCCAACAAATCACTTCGCCACCGAAGCATTCCTCCGCCGCGGAGCTCGCCTCCGGCAGCTCCCTCCACCTCCAGCTACCCTGCGACCACCGGGAGAACCGCCCCGGCCGTGCGGATCCATCCCTACCCTCTGGAGCCCGCGAGGAGCAGCCGAACGCCGGCGACAATCGCCGGAGCCCCGCTCCGCTCGGACAGAGGAGGGAGACGACGCGCGGCGACTGGTCAAACATGACCAGTGGGCCAGGCGGGCCCACTGTCAGCGACACCCCGCGCTGTCCACGTGAGATTAAGTGAAGGCGTATTATCCCTAGTACGCTTTCCCCGCTCCGAAAGCGTATTCCCCTCCGAAACATTTTCTTTTTCTGTTTTTTTTAAAACAGATTTTGACCAAATCTTTGACTGGCTATAACTTTTTAAATATAAGTCCAAATGAGTTGATTCTTTTTCCTACCTTCTTCAAATTTGATCTAGTTTATTTTAAGATTTATTCAAAAAGATTTCAATCTACTTTTTGTTCTGTTTTTGAAGTGTGTGTTAATTCAAATATATTTTCAAATAGGATTTTTGGGAGAGAGAAGAAACTTTCAAAAGTTTGGAGAGCACCCTGCCTTTCCACACATTGAAGGCAAGCATTCTGAATCCCGGCATAATATTTTTGGTGTGATCGTTGATGCATTTATAACACCACCGCATTTCGAAGGACTTGTTATTTCATGTGATATGATCATATGCATGGGTGCATGTTATTGATTCCATGCTGTTGGAAATGAACACACTTGTGATGATAATCACCCTCATGTGTCTTGCATGCATACCGGCAGGAACCCGGGAAAACCTCTGCCTTGGGTAGGCATGAGTTTGTCACCGGTCTCCGTCGGGACGGTTATGTCTGGTATGGCATGGTAAGGTGATATGAGAGGTGAATCTGTTGAGTGAAACATATTTGTTATACTAAATCATGCAGGGAATACTTGAACCTCCTGAGTCGACCGTAGATCGAGTCTTGTTCCAGTAACCCCCATACTTGTTTCGTACTACCACTCGTCTCTACAGCAAGTAGAGTACGGTTCAGTAAGTTATCAACCTCTTTCTAGCACACACCGTATAGAGAGGCCATGGTGGAAGATACCGGTTGTAGCTGGTAGGCAGGCCACCTGGTCCGGGGGCATGGGTGTTTCCGGTTGGGACCGAGAGGGGAGGCCACCCCTTAGAGCGCGCGATATAAATTTGATCCCATGCTACGCGAGGTTGTAGCCTCCCCACTTATAGTTTGCTTAACGGGTGTCGTGGGTGATTCCAGACACGTGTGAGATAAGCTGGTGTGTGCAAGTTAGGTGTGTTTTCAACAAAAAGACCGTAGACGGAATTAGTCCCGGTGGACTAAAGAAATCCGTTACTCGTGGGTAAAGAGTACACCCTCTGCAGAGAATAAACCTATTCGAATAGCCGTGTCCTTGGTTAAGGATTAGAGTCTGGGATGGGTCAAGTGTCGGTCTTAGTGTCGGTCTTCGGAGATGAAACTGTTAACCAGAAAATGGAATTACTACTCGAGACTTGTGATATCTATGATTATTATTATTGTTGACTAACCCGTGATATTATTGTTATTACCAAGTATCTCTGGGATGGTTCTACCTCCGGGATATTCACTATGATTGTTTATTTTAAAGCCCTTTATGTGGTGTCACTAAGACGCCCGACTGTGGCATTTCTTTTAAAGCCCTTTATGTGGTGTCGCTAAGACGCCCGACTGTGGCATTTCTTTTAGAGCCCTTTATGTGGTGTTGCTAAGACGCCCGACTGTGGCATTTCTTTTAAAGCCCTTTATGTGGTGTCGCTAAGACGCCCGACTGTGGCATTTCTTTTAGAGCCCTTTAT
>NC_041384.1:522482004-522486497 GCF_002162155.2 Triticum dicoccoides | reverse complement strand
GTCGCTCAGACGCCCGACTGTGGCATTTCTTTTAAAGCCCTTTATGTGGTGTCGCTAAGACGCCCGACTGTGGCATTGCTTGTTATTTATTTCATATAATTTTTATACTACTATGTCATTGCAATTTTATAAATAACATGCTTGCACGCATCTGAGACTTAATATATTTTGTGACTGATGTCATGAGCATAAAAATAATTTTAGCACATCATTGTTATATTATACCTGTGTTCATAATGTTTGCGAGTACATTCAAAGTACTCACTGGCTTGTCCCTGGCTATTGTCTTGGCCAGATTTTCTTGCACGGAGAGGAGCGGCGTGATGCCAGCCCCGAAAACCACTCAATGGAGATAGCAGCCTCGCGAAGATAGGAACTTAACCTGGTCAGCTGTTCCCGTGGGAAATGGAGTCCCATAGACACTGATGATCCACAACCCGCTTCCGCCATCAACCACTAGAAAGCATTTGTTGTACTCACATGCCAGAATGGTCTTGTACTACATATTTTGTTTTTTTGCTTGGAATTTCTGTATCAAGTTGGAGCCTCATCAGCTAACAGTAATCCTGGGGCTGATGAGCACGATGGTCTTTTCTGGAAATTTATTACCCAGAAAAAAAAACCGGTCGCGACAGGCTTGGTATCAGAGCCAGGCTGACCATTGGCTAATCCTATCTTAGCCAGGTCAATAAACTTAGGCAAACCAACCCACCAGACCTTAGCAAAACCCCAGCCATACTTCTCGTGCTAGATAGCCACACAGTGACCCCAACACCTTTTGGCAGTCGGTGCCCAACCTATCAACCTAACCTGTCACTCATGCGCCAGTGACCGGCCCCTAAATAGTCCTTTCTCACAAGTGTGCGAGGGAAGACTCCGCTCCCTTTTCCTATAAAAAGGGCGCGCTAGCACCCAACCAGCACCGCACAACCGCTACCCCAAACCGAGCCACAATGCCTGGACCTGTCGTGCACAACGAAACCACAGCAACCAACCTTGGAGGTTTTGTGACAATCCTCGCAAACCTCACCCGTCGTGCCTATGCGTTAGAGGAGCCACCAGAATATGTTGTGTATCAAGGACCCATGAGCGGTGAAGACCGTCAATTCTGGGCCACTGTGCACATTTACGGTAGGAGTCTAGCACCCGAACGCCCCTACCGGTTCACCGGAAGAACAACTTCCTTTGAGCCACAAGCCATCCAGCTAGCCGCTCGAGAGGCTATAGTTCATCTCAGGCACTTGTCGCCCAGAGTTAACTGTCGCTCGTTCCACTACTACCCCAGACGTGAAGGATATGGTAGACCACCCCAAGTTGCTAATGGAGATCACGAGACGGACCCCGCACTGTTGCACCTAGTGCGCTATGTAAGTGCACTAGAGTCACTGTTCGACCAGATCACCATTGATATAATCGCAGCTCGTGGAGAGCTGGTTCGTCGAGCCCCGGCGAGAGAAGAAAACGAGCCCAACACCGACAACCCAGTCGTGTTGTTTGGACAACCGATCGAGACCCCGAGATCTGCCCCAGCCATCGGCCAAGGTGCTGCGATAACCCCAGAAGTGCTTCGTCGCATTTTGGGAGCACACTCCAACGGGGTTGTGGCCAACAATCCCCGGATGGTCATCATCACTACCCCGACCCTGCAGTTCCTCCGCCATCTCCGACTAATCCCGGCAGAGAGACACGTGGAGAAGCCTCGACATCCACCAGGCACGCCCGTTTAGACATAAACGAGGTAGACTGAGCCGTATGAGTAGTACCAAGTTTCAATGTATCCTCGCTTTGTAATCATGCGACCGCGTATATTAACGCAGCCTGTCCTTGTGCCTCTGTGTTAATAGTAGCCTTGCATGTTTGGTCAGCGCATAGCTGCATATTTTCCGGGCACAACTACCAAAAACCAGCCCGACGACAACCACAGTAACACATCTCTTTATGAGATATGTGTATCTCTGACACTGACCTGACCTTTGGAGCCAAGCTGGCAAATTTATTACCTTTCACCGCGGTAAAAATGATCCAGCTCCATTGCTATATAAAGGCCACCTTGTGACCTTACCCAGCAACCCCCACCTTGTGCACCACACTCACACTTTTTCCTGTCATGCCGAACCCCAGCATTCATCTGAGAACCCCAGATGCAACCCCAGGTAGCTTTGTCAAAATATTGTGGGATTTTACCCGCAGTACCATGGGTTCTACCCAGCCACCCCAGTACGAGCTGTTCAAATCAAGGATCACCCCATCCACCTCGAAATATTGGCAGCAGTGCACATTCCCCCTGTAGACCCCAACCAAGATCCAATAGAAGTTTCCTTCGTGGGGAAATCTATGCCAACCCCACACTTGGCCATAGAAGCTGCTGCGAAAGAAGCGATTGCTCGTCTTCGATCCGCAGTACCCTATGCCCGCGAACGAGGATATTATTACTTTCCGAGCCGTGCAGACCCGGAGAAGTAACATCTTTTCCCGGTGGATGTATTGAGAGAGACCCAGTCCTGGCCAACCTTATCCAGTACATCATTGCTCAAGAGCATTTGAACCAGCGAGTGATGGATTATCTCCAGAGCCTTGCAGATTTAAATCCTCAGATCGCCATCGGCAGACCACTGAGACCCGACACGGAGAGACGCATACATCGACTGGTCAATCCACTTCCTCCAATAGAAGAATAATGTATTCCTTTACCAGAGACATTTTATCAGGACCCCGCCCAGTCACCATTTTCATTTTAGATGTCACTACTGTATTTGTTCTATGCAGCATATATTTATGTGTGTGACTTATGTGTAATACCCTGAGTTTGTACGACGAGTCAATTACTTGGCTTCTGCTAATGAGTGTAGTTTTTGTTGTGGTTTATGCTCCTTTAAATTAACTGTTTTCCCCTCGCAAAATCCTGGAGCAAGATTTCTTTTCCCTGAGTTGCTACACCTGCCCTTTCTCACGACGCGAATTAATTTCACACAGCACTACGCAGCAGACTCACAACCATAATCATTCAGACACATACACTGTTTGCAAAACTTTGCAACGGTGTTACATCCAGCTAATCACCCCCTAACAACAGTTAGCACCCGGCACCCTCCATCTACTCCTCATGATCACCATCACCGCGGAAAGCCAACACCCGAGCCGCAGCATCGCGATACTCGTCGAAGATCATCGCGCACAGGAGCACAGAGAGTCCCAGCAGCGTCGCCAGCCCTCCGCATATCAGGATCACAAACCAGTCCGGCATCGCCTCCGCCATTAGAGCCTCGACCGAGCTTCCGTAAGCAGTAATGGAGAAAGGAAGAGGAGAAGTAAGACCAGATGTGAGGAAGAAGAGAGAGGCACCCCAGCCGTTTTTATAGCTCGAGCTCGGTGTACGGTGGGCGAAGTCCACCAACGCCGCTCGTCGCCGATCGCCGGTGTTCGGAGTCGAATCCGCGAGCAGTGCCGACAGCACGCTGGCCCGCGGGGTGAGTGCACGCTGCACCGGCAGCTAGCACGCCGCGCACTACCACGGTACGGCCTAGATGCCCTACACACTAGGCGTCGCCGGTGGAGAAAGCGCGCGGGAGAGAGGAAGAAGAAAGGGCCAGAGGGAGAAGAAGAGGAGACTGACAGTGGACCCCGGGTCCACCTGTCAGCCAGAGAGAGCACTGTGCTCTCGGGTACGACCAGCGTATATTTAAATTTAGAAGTTATTCTAAATTTATATCCAGCGTAGAAATCACCCGTTTTTGTCACGAACCATGGACTTTTTCACGCGGCACCAGTTTTCACACTGTGGTTTTTCACCACTTATTGCCCTCTCACTGTAGCCACGTCTTTATTACGTAAATATTCTCTTAACACCACTTTTAGCAAATCTCGAGGACGAGATTTTTCTTAAGGGGGATAGTATTGTGACACCCCAAAAAATTTGGCCTTGTTTTATTAAATTAAAATTTTTGCCAGGATTTAAAACTTTGAATTTTTGAGCTCCACTTTGATTTTTTTTAAATCATTTCCTTCCCTGTTATGATGAGTTTTTCCAAAAAGAAAAACTTTTCAAAAATGTTGTTGGACTTATTTAACCTCTCAAGAAAAACTTTCCTTTTATCAGTATAACTAATTAAATAATTAAGTTGCTTGATCTTTATTTTCTTGAAAATGGTTTTTCAAGGTTTATTGACCATATTTGAACTACAACCATTTGATAGATTCACTTAAAATTTCCACAAAAATTTGGAGATGTCAGGTTATGTTTTTAAATCACTTTTATGCAAAAATATATTTCATTCATGAAATATTTTGAGCCCTGCACTCAATTTTTCTTCTCTGGTCCAGAGTGCATTTTGCACTACAACCTATTTAAATATTTCTTTAATACTCCTACCAAAATTAGGGGAGGTCAGTAGGAACATATTATTCCACTTTGTGCAAAAATCCAGGGTTGTTCTTTGAAAAGTTTGAGTGAATCAACCTCTTTTCCATTCTGGTCCAACTTGATGGTTTGTACA
>NC_041384.1:522479415-522481125 GCF_002162155.2 Triticum dicoccoides | reverse complement strand
ATCGCCGGAGCCCCGCTCCGCTCGGACAGAGGAGGGAGACGACGCGCGGCGACTGGTCAAACATGACCAGTGGGCCAGGCGGGCCCACTGTCAGCGACACCCCGCGCTGTCCACGTGAGATTAAGTGAAGGCGTATTATCCCTAGTACGCTTTCCCCGCTCCGAAAGCGTATTCCCCTCCGAAACATTTTCTTTTTCTGTTTTTTTTAAAACAGATTTTGACCAAATCTTTGACTGGCTATAACTTTTTAAATATAAGTCCAAATGAGTTGATTCTTTTTCCTACCTTCTTCAAATTTGATCTAGTTTATTTTAAGATTTATTCAAAAAGATTTCAATCTACTTTTTGTTCTGTTTTTGAAGTGTGTGTTAATTCAAATATATTTTCAAATAGGATTTTTGGGAGAGAGAAGAAACTTTCAAAAGTTTGGAGAGCACCCTGCCTTTCCACACATTGAAGGCAAGCATTCTGAATCCCGGCATAATATTTTTGGTGTGATCGTTGATGCATTTATAACACCACCGCATTTCGAAGGACTTGTTATTTCATGTGATATGATCATATGCATGGGTGCATGTTATTGACTCCATGCTGTTGGAAATGAACACACTTGTGATGATAATCACCCTCATGTGTCTTGCATGCATACCGGCAGGAACCCGGGAAAACCTCTGCCTTGGGTAGGCATGAGTTTGTCACCGGTCTCCGTCGGGACGGTTATGTCTGGTATGGCATGGTAAGGTGATATGAGAGGTGAATCTGTTGAGTGAAACATATTTGTTATACTAAATCATGCAGGGAATACTTGAACCTCCTGAGTCGACCGTAGATCGAGTCTTGTTCCAGTAACCCCCATACTTGTTTCGTACTACCACTCGTCTCTACAGCAAGTAGAGTACGGTTCAGTAAGTTAGCAACCTCTTTCTAGCACACACCGTATAGAGAGGCCATGGTGGAAGATACCGGTTGTAGCTGGTAGGCAGGCCACCTGGTCCGGGGGCATGGGTGTTTCCGGTTGGGACCGAGAGGGGAGGCCACCCCTTAGAGCGCGCGATATAAATTTGATCCCATGCTACGCGAGGTTGTAGCCTCCCCACTTATAGTTTGCTTAACGGGTGTCGTGGGTGATTCCAGACACGTGTGAGATAAGCTGGTGTGTGCAAGTTAGGTGTGTTTTCAACAAAAAGACCGTAGACGGAATTAGTCCCGGTGGACTAAAGAAATCCGTTACTCGTGGGTAAAGAGTACACCCTCTGCAGAGAATAAACCTATTCGAATATCCGTGTCCTTGGTTAAGGATTACAGTCTGGGATGGGTCAAGTGTCGGTCTTAGTGTCGGTCTTCGGAGATGAAACTGTTAACCAGAAAATGGAATTACTACTCGAGACTTGTGATATCTATGATTATTATTATTGTTGACTAACCCGTGATATTATTGTTATTACCAAGTATCTCTGGGATGGTTCTACCTCCGGGATATTCACTATGATTGTTTATTTTAAAGCCCTTTATGTGGTGTCGCTAAGACGCCCGACTGTGGCATTTCTTTTAAAGCCCTTTATGTGGTGTCGCTAAGACGCCCGACTGTGGCATTTCTTTTAGAGCCCTTTATGTGGTGTCGCTAAGACGCCCGACTGTGGCATTTCTTTTAAAGCCCTTTATGTGGTGTCGCTAAGACGCCCGACTGTGGCATTTCTTTTAGAGCCCTTT
>NC_041384.1:522461913-522478946 GCF_002162155.2 Triticum dicoccoides | reverse complement strand
CTCAGACGCCCGACTGTGGCATTTCTTTTAAAGCCCTTTATGTGGTGTCGCTCAGACGCCCGACTGTGGCATTTCTTTTAAAGCCCTTTATGTGGTGTCGCTAAGACGCCCGACTGTGGCATTGCTTGTTATTTATTTCATATAATTTTTATACTACTATGTCATTGCAATTTTATAAATAACATGCTTGCACGCATCCGAGACTTAATATATTTTGTGACTGATGTCATGAGCATAAAAATAATTTTAGCACATCATTGTTATATTATACCTGTGTTCATAATGTTTGCGAGTACATTCAAAGTACTCACTGGCTTGTCCCTGGCTATTGTCTTGGCCAGATTTTCTTGCACGGAGAGGAGCCACGCGATGCCAGCCCCGAAAACCACTCAATGGAGATAGCAGCCTCGCGAAGATAGGAACTTAACCTGGTCAGCTGTTCCCGTGGGAAATGGAGTCCCATAGACACTGATGATCCACAACCCGCTTCCGCCATCAACCACTAGAAAGCATTTGTTGTACTCACAGGCCAGAATGGTCTTGTACTACATATTTTGTTTTTTTGCTTGGAATTTCTGTATCAAGTTGGAGCCTCATCAGCTAACAGTAATCCTGGGGCTGATGAGCACGACGGTCTTTTCTGGAAATTTATTACCCAGAAAAAAAAAACCGGTCGCGACATGCGGCGCCGCATATCAATGCGATGAAGTGGTCAGCATGCATAGAGGGTGCGCGGATGGCTCTTGCCCGTGTCAAGACATACTGGGCGAGAATGGAAGCCACCGCTGTTGCATCCCCAGACTCGGATGGAAGCCGAGTACCTGCCGAGCACTATTTTCAGGAAGTTCTGCAAGGCGCTCGTTTAATAGAGACGCAGTGCTCGAAGGATACTATATTCAAATGGCATATATTATTGTAGAACAATATTATGATAAATTGTAGAAGCTTTTTATACTTGTGCCTGCAAGTATTATGATACCTCCTGTGCGGTCGTTTAACATCTATGTATATATAATCTAAAAGATGGCAGTCGTCGGCTTCAGCCCCCACGCACATAATGCGGGGGTGTTCGCAGAAGGCGCATTTTCACACTTGATCCAACGTCTTGGTCCTACAAAGGAGGTGATAGCGCAGCGAACTAGGCAATCGGACTATGATGTTTTATCACTTTCACTTAGCCATAGGAGTTTGACAGTGAGGCTACTTATATAGCCCCTGGTGGCACCTGCGCTCACCCGAACTCGGGGCGCATATGTGCCTGGCCGGGAAATGGCCCTTCGTTAATGCGGAGGAATCCTAAAGATTCCGGTAAGTCATCGAGTGGTTGACCAGTCTCACGCTATATCATGACAGTCAGTTTTCGGCTTTCTCTACTGAGGTGCTCGCCTGGCCGAACCGGGGCACAATCGCAGTAGTTCTCTTGGTGCCGCCTTAGCCGATAGAGTGGAACGTAAGGCAGCAAAACACAGGAGCCGAGCAAACCCAACATTTGACCAAAGACATGATTCGGAGCTGATGCATATAAGGCCAAACCCGCGACGCCGAACACTCCCTAAGGTATTCGGTCTTTATGAGGGCGGGCGGGATAACGCCCTTAGTAATAATCCCCTAGTGTCCAGGTACGCGCAAAATTCTAACGTGGCCACATGCCAAAACCCCACCTCCTCCTTGGTTATACCAAGAAACCAGGGGATGTGTATCAACAAGGGACAGTAAAAAAGGTTTACGCAGGGTCTTAATCTGAAAAGAATCCTTGGAACGGGTCCCTGCTGCACGTCTGCGCCCGTGTCTCCGTTGTGCCGTATCCTGGACGGGCGTAGCACGGTGTTCATCTGTAAAAAGAGAGGAACTTAGTTGAACAAAGATCATGCCGAACATAAGTTATACTAAATAAACAAAGTATAAATCGAAATGGGTAAAATTGAGCTTTATTGTCTCTTGTTTTATATGCGCGGAGCCCCTAGTATAGGGGTATACGGCTATTAAGCCTTTATCAATTGTATGTTTATGCTGGACTCGTCTAGCCGTGTCCGTGGTCTTGACGACCTGTGTAGGTGCTTTGGCTGATGAAGCCGCTTTATTGTGGGGCTGTCAAGGCAGCCGCACTGTCTTCCGCGCGAGAGGGACACTCAATGTTTTCCTTTTAATGAGATGATGCCTCGTGGACCATGCATCTTAAGCGTAAGAGATGCATAATGCGGTATTGCATTAAAGCGGGCGAAAGCTTCGCGTCCCATCAGTGCTTGATAGCTACTTGAGAATGGGGCGATGTGGAAAGTTAGCTGTTCGCGACGGAAGTTATCGGCGGAGCCGAACATAACTTCTAGCCGGAGAGAACCCATACAACGGGCATCTTGGCCTGGCGTTACCACTTGAAAGGAGGTTTTGCTATGGCGAATTTTTGTTGGGTCTATCCCCATGTTGCGGATTGTGTCCTGGTATAACAGGTTTAGACCACTGCCGCCGTCCATCAGGACATTTGTAAAGTGGAGTCTGCCGATTATTGGATCTAATACCAAGGCAGTCCAGCCTGCGTTCCGGATACTTCTAGAGTAATCTTGATGGTCGAAGGTGATCGGTTTTAACAACCATTGGCGAGACTCCTTTGGGACAGGCCATATGGCACGTATCTCTGGTGGCGCCGTTCTGTTCGTCACGTGAAGTAAGTTTACTGTTTTGACTTCTTGTGGGAAATCCTTTTGTTTCCTGGTGCTCTGCTTGTGGGGTTCATCGTCGTCCTCACTTGGTGTGTCGAGCCCCTTGTGTTTGGCGTTGAGTTTGCCAGCTTGCTCGAAAACCCAACAATCTCTGTGGGTATGGTTCGCAGGCTTCCCGGGAGTACTGTGTATTTGACATATCTTGTCCAAGATTTTGTTTAAGTTGGATAGCTCGTCCATGTTATCCTTGAGGGGCGGCTTTCTCTGATTCTGCCGCGAGCTTTTGAATCCGGCGTTGACCGCCGTGCTCTTTGGGTTGTTTCCCTTATTCTGGCGCTGGTGCTTGCTGCGTCGGGGTTTTCCGTTTCCATCGCTAA
Organism: Triticum dicoccoides; assembly: GCF_002162155.2. Lineage (NCBI taxonomy): Eukaryota > Viridiplantae > Streptophyta > Magnoliopsida > Poales > Poaceae > Triticum > Triticum dicoccoides. The sequence continues at coordinate 522,475,912 of NC_041384.1, read as the reverse complement.
CTTCGGATGTACTTGGGTTGCTGGTGCTACATCTTGCCAACCAACTGTCCTCTCCTGCGCAAAAGCAGGTCATGAGGCTTGTTAATGCGGCCATTGTTCTTGGCTTTTCTTGGCCGAGGTGTCTGGCGAGCCATTTGTCTCGAACGTTATGCTTAAAAGCTGCTAGGGCTTCAGCGTCCGGACAGTCGACTATCTGATTCTTTTTAGTAAGAAATCTGTTCCAGAATTTCCGGGCTGACTCTCCGGGCTGTTGAGTTATGTGACTGAGATCGTCTGCATCCGGAGGGCGGACATAGGTCCCTTGAAAATTTGCCCGAAAAGCATCCTCAAGCTCTTCCCAACTTCCAATGGTGTTTTCGGAAAGGCTTTTGAGCCAATGCCGGGCTGGCCCTTTAAGCTTAGGGGTAAGTATTTTATGGCGTGGAGGTCATCTCCTCTGGCCATGTGTATGTGGAGGATATAATCCTCGATCCAGACCCCAGGGTCTGTTGTTCCGTCGTATGCCTCTATGTTTACGGGCTTGAATCCTGCTGGAAATTCATGGTCCAGCACCTCATCGGTGAAACATAGGGGGTGTGCGGCACCCCTGTATTTGGGTGTGCCGTGATGTTCGGATATTTGTTGTGTTGCATTGCTTACTAGAGCTTGCTTTCTTGGCCCGTATATAGATCTCGCTGGGCCGTCTTTTTGATGCGGATACTTTGGTGGATCGCGTGCCAGCTTGTGTGCGGTGCCGCTTGCCCCTCCATGCTGGCCATGCGGTCATCCATCCGGGATGACCGCATGGCTTTCCTATTTTTTTGACTGCGGGGGCTCTAAGGCCTCCTCGTCAAATTCAGGTAGTAGCTTTCGCATTGGATAGCTTTTTGTGCGGCGACTGCCGCCATATTTGTCTGCGGTGTTGCATACTTTGCTCCATCTGATTCTGAGTGCATCTTCCGCAGTTTTGAGCTTCCGCTTCTGCTTTTTCAGGCTATGTGCAGTGGCGACGAGCCTTTTGTGGAGGTTCTTCTGCTCCATGAGTTTATCCGGCGTAAGGTCGTCCGGACTGTTGTTTTCCCCGGGGACGGGGTGTTCGGTTTGTTTATCCAAGTTGCCCTGTTCGGACGCTTGCTCGAAGGCATGTTCGTCGTCCGCCGGCTCGTCCTGCTCTATGGCTGGGTCTGTATGGCTGCTGTCCCTGTCGAGGCGGGGCTTGGAGCGGCGCTTATGTCTCTGCTTTGATTGCTTTTCGAGTGAACGATCCCTTGTTGCATCCCTGTGTTCCTCGTTGTCGCTTCCTTTGGGTGTGTCCACCATGTATACATCATGAGATGAGGTGGCTGTCCAGTGCCTTATAGGCGTTGGTTCATGTTCATCTCCTACATCGTCGTCCATACCGTCGATGTCTTCGGAGTCGAAGTCGAGCACGTCGTTTAAATTATCGACAGTGGCTACGAAGTGGGTGGTGGGTGGGCATCAAATTTCTTCGTCGTCCACATCCCAATCCAGCCGGTCATAGTCCGGCCAGGGCTCTCCTGACAAAGAGAGAGACCTGAGTGAATTCAGAATGTCGCCGAAGGGTGAGTGTTGAAAGATGTCTGCGGTGGTGAATTCCATGATCGGCGCCCAATCAGATTCGATCGGTAGGGGCGCGGAGGGCTCAAAGTCCGGAGAGGAGTCCGGCACCTTGGAGTCACGGGCTCCGCAGAGGACAAGGCTGGTGTTTGGCTTGATCGCCGTAGAGATTGCAGCCCCCGAGGCAGTGTCTAACCACCCATCCTCGATTGGTGTGATCGGCTCCGAGCTAGGGGTCGGAGAGGACACAGATGCGGCCTCCATGGCACCGTTCGGCGGCAGAGCTAGATCATGCCCATCGTGACAGTGCGGCGCGCTCGGCTGTGGCTCGAATCCGTCGAAGATCAACTCTCCGCGGATGTCGGCCGTGTAGTTCAAACTTCCAAATCTGACCTGATGGCCAGGGGCGTAGCTTTCGATCTGCTCCAGATGACCAAGCCAATTGGCCCACAGTGCAAAGCTGCCGAATACGAAGATCTGTCCGGGGAGAAAAGTCTCACCCTGGATCGCATCGTTGTTGATGATCGGAGAAGCCATCGGGCCTAAAAGTGACGACACAGAGGAACTCTCAATGAAAGCACCAATGTCGGTGTCAAAACCGGCGGATCTCGGGTAGGGGGTCCCGAACTGTGCGTCTAAGGCGGATGGTAACAGGAGACAGGGGACATGATGTTTTACCCAGGTTCGGGCCCTCTTGATGGAGGTAAAACCCTACGTCCTGCTTGATTAATATTGATGATATGGGTAGTACAAGAATAGATCTACCACGAGATCAGAGAGGCTAAACCCTAGAAGCTAGCCTATGGTATGATTGTTTTTCGTCCTATGGACTAAAACCCTCCGGTTTATATAGACACCGGGCAGGGCTAGGGTTACACAGAGTCGGTTACAATGGTAGGAGATCTACATATCCGTATCGCTAAGCTTGCCTTCCACGCCAAGGAAAGTCCCTTCCGGACACGGGACGAAGTCTTCAATCTTGTATCTTCATAGTCCAGGAGTCCGGCCGAAGGTATAGTCTGGCTATCCGGACACCCCCTAATCTAGCACTCCCTCGGTCATACTCGGACAGCCTTGCTCTTGTATATCGTCCATCACAACGACAATCTATAAAAAAGCCTAAGCTAGAGAGGGTACTATGGTAGTATGGTATGGAGTATGTACTATCATGAGCGACCGATCTTAGACTAGCCACAGTGGGAGTAACTTCAGAAGTAACATCGAGTCCAACTCAGCAAATTTGCTTATGTGGCAATGAGTTAATGAGGAGAGAGGTAGTAGTAGTAACTTAGCTAGTTACTGTAACATCACATGTCCCAATGCAATATGAGTCTATAACATAATAAATGAAGCTCTGCATGTTACCACACTTATGTTACTACCCACTATGAAGGTAGTAACATAGTCTAGGAATATGTGTATGTTACTAGTGTATGTTACTCTTCATTGTGGCTAGTCTTAGTGCCACTGCACACCAAAAACAAATAGTCCCAAAACACTTAGGCGCGGTGCATTAACTTCTACCTTGTTTCTTGTTTCTTGTTTCTTGACATATCAACCAATAAGAGATGAGAGGTGTGCATGCTTTTAATGACTTGCAATGGCTAGTTCATTGCATGCAATGCTATTAATTAGCAAATAAACATTGGTGACCCCAGGAGGAAACGGTACTAAGCGCATGGACCTATGCAAAATGAGTATCAACCAATGGATAATGGATTTAATTGTTAAACAATAGAAATTTTGTCTCATGCAAGAGCCTGGCTAGTACTCCAAGGAACCGCACCACGCGAGCATTCGCAACTACCACGTTCGGCTTGCGCTTGGCTCTTCGCCTCTTCGAGAAGATGAACAATGATGTTACTCCTACTTCTACAGTATCGAATCCACTGCTGCATGTCCGTCCACCTCGTGCGGGAGGGATAGCATGTAGCGAAAGCTTCTACTTACTGCTCCTGCCTTTGCGTCTATGACAGGTGGGCCCAACAGGTGGTTGGCCCTCCTGTCATGCAGCCAAAGGCAGGTGCAGTTAAGGCACCGGAGCTCAGTCCACGAGGGAGAGGGCGTTGTAGTAAAAATTTCTCGGTCTTGTACGAGTTGACACGACACATCAAAGCACTGCACTCGATATAAGTCTTTTTACACATTTCGAATGGGCTACTTCGTATGTAGGAGTAGACATATTCTGCTTCATATGTAGTCACTTGTTATCTCTAAAAAGACTTGTATTTGGAAACGGAGGGAGTACAACGCATGCATGCATGCCGTGACTTTCCTTTTGATACTTGCATGTGTTGATTTGATGCACCTTGCCAAATTTTGACTATAAATTTAACTAACCAAATTTTCATGCATGTCACAAAAAATTACGGGGCTGTTTGGATTGTGACTATGTTTGTCTTATGTTGCCACATTATTTTTCCCACACTTGCCACACTTGCCTAACCTGAGTTGCTCAAATTGTTAGACACACTTTGGCTTGCCTAAGGGAATCTAGCCACAATTTTTGTGTCTATGACATGTGGGGTTCACTGCTAATAAAAAAATTCTTTTCTTAGGTGTGGCTAATAAAAAAGACTTATATTTAGGAACGGATGGAGTAGAAAATATAAATAATGATGCATGTTGGGGCAACCCACGTTTCCGCTAATTTTAGCCGTGGGCTTGTTCACCATTTTTACGAGGGGGTGGTTGTTCATTTAATGGAGGGACTTGTAGTACCAGACTTGAACGATACAAAGTGCGACCTGGCACACTGTAACACCACTTGGAACAAGCGGGTAGCTATCTCAAAAAACAATCAACAACTAAAAAAACCGCGACCTGGCATGTAGTAGTACACAATTTTAAACGATTGTTTTGATGGAGTGAAAAAGGAAAACTACCCCACTACATATATATGGGCCGGAGCCTCCACGCTTGCTTGCTAGGGTTGCTCTATTCACACACTCTCATCCTCTCCAGATCTAAACAAGATAGGGGTAGTAACACTGTCTTTCTCCCATAAAAAACACTGGCTTTCTATCCTCACCGCTTGTTACAGATCCGGACGTATCCCCCTCCGCCGGTGAAGGGGGGGAGGGGCAGCGTTTAGGCCATCGTCGATAGTGAGGGAGGAGACCCACTGCCGGTCGCACTATTATCTCTGGCCGAGCGCCGGCCCGGGAGGTCCTCCGATCCCTTTGTCGTTGCCTGTGGGCGGATCCGGCCTCCCGCCGCCCACCTATCCACATCCCAACGACCTTCAGGTATATCTTTGTTCGAAACCGCCTTAGCTCTACTTCCCCAACTCGCTACGTCGTTGCATGTGCATCATTTTCTACCTCTCAGCCCCTCTCGATTGGATGGTCCAACGTCACATTGTTTTCTATTGTTAGAGGTAAAGCTACTTCATGGAGTCGAATCTTGTACTCCCTCCGTCCGAAAATACTTCTCATTGAATTGGATGTATCTAGATGTATTTTTGTTCTGGACACGTCCATTTTGATGACAAGTAATTCCGAACAGAGGGACTACTTGGTTCAAACAAGAAATAAAGTGGGGGTGGGGGAATTTAGTATGTACATCGGACTTGGTACAAACAGGAAGGAAAGGGGGTGAAAGTAGTACAGACTGGTCATCCAACCGGTCTCTTGGTCGAAAAGGGAAATATAGGGGTAACGCTGTACACAGTGGTATGACCAGGACTAGATTTGCTATCCACACATAGGAGTAGGTGGCTGGAGTGAACAAAAATGGGACCAACCTAGATATGTTTCTTGGATATTTGTTTCTCGGGGCAACAAACTATGAATCACCACTTTATGCCCCTCTTTACGTACATGGTGCTGGACTGCTGGTGCACCCACTGTCCCATGCCCTTATACCAAATATTTAGGCTCCGTTCGGAATAAAGGGGCAGAAAACATATGTCTTGATGAAAATAGAGTAATAGGAAAGGAATGTAGGTATAAAACTATGGAACAGCGAACCGGAGGAAACTCTCAAGAGAATGTGTTCGGATGGACTATGAAATGTACAGATTTGTTTTTTTAGAGTAGCATGCTTGGCAGTATGAGATGCTATTTGTTTATTTAGATGCACAGTGACTACTCTTGTCCTCACCTCACGTACCACACATAGGTTGATTTTTTTATTCTGGCAACACAACACAGCAACCTGTCTAACGCATGGCAGCGAGCGCCTGCCTCGGGCTTCCGCCCAAAAAATGAGTAGCGCGTGGATGTTTCTAATCCTATGGAATCAGTACTACCAGACCAGCTTTCCTATGAAACACTATTCACCTCTCCCGTGTTCCGAACGGTTGGAAGGGAAAGAATACCGTAGGAATTGTGTTCCTATGAAAATCCTGCACCAAACCTGTGAACCGACTGCAGCCTTAGCTGTTCTTAATCTAATGTCCCTGGTAAAAATGAAGCCATGCCACTGTTATAAGCCATGACAAGTTTAGCCAAATGTTTTTTCCTGTAATTGTTTGAGACTTTGACTGTTTCCTCTATGCCTTTTTGTGCAAACAGGGATATCCAATTCACCTGGTTGCTGTTGTGACCTTTTGGTGCACTACACAAAAACTCTTCTTAAAAGAACTTTTGTGTTGTTTAACTGGAATGTTAGAATGGAACAGTTGGTTCATTTTGGTGGAACTGCATAAAGGGAGATCTGTGTTCCAATCCTCATCATCCATATTGGCGCCATAACCTTCCTTTAGGTAAGAATGATATTTAATGCATGTGTTCATCTCTATTTTCCGACTGCCATGAGAAAATAATGTTGTTTTTTACTAGTACACTTGTACTCCCTCACTGACAAAACCAATTCTGAATTAGAAGGCCAATCATGTACTTGGTTTCACCAACTGGTGAGGAGAAAGAGAAACAGAGCATGAAGAGGAAGAAGAAGAAGAATAAACAGTGCCAAGGCAATCTTGCTGAAGCCAGAGGCCTCAGTCGAGGCCATTCAAGGGCTCCGGCAACGACTACCTTACATGTGAGACAATCCTCCAGGGAGCCCTTCCACTTCTGTTGTCTCACTTAATTAATTAGGAGTACTTAAGTACCACTAATTATTACTGCCTAATTTTCCTGTTGGAGTTAAACAAATCTTTAGTAGGACCCTATGTTGAATCATGTACGTGTGTATGTTTGTCTATGGAGGTGAATCATGTGGTGGAGCAGGGAGGGAATATTATTAGTGTCATGACATAATAGTTCTATTGTTTTGCATGTCAATTTATTGCCATTGGTTCAATGAGGCAATGTTTTGCGTATTGTCCATCATGAATTTGATGCTACTGTTTGAGTAATATGCTAATGCCTTCCTATCCTTTCTCACTAAGCTAATGAAGGTTTCACTTTGTTCCTACTTGTGCAAACAGGGATCATGTTGTGCCAATCATACATTTTAGTGGAACTACACAAGACAATACAATGAACTGTATCCCAGCCAGTGCTTTAACTCTGCTGGAAGTTCTTGATAATCTTTTGATATAATCTCAGCACTGGTAAACAACAGTGATTTCAACCATACATTTGAAGTGCACAAAAATATATACTATTGTGTGATTCTAGTGAGTGCTTTATCATTTCTTATGGGACTACATGAATAAGTTTTTTTTTCTCAGGTTGGTACGGGCCTAAGGCCTTCATCCATATTAGTTTGTTGTCATCTCTATTTGTATCGTGCTACTGTCATGAGAAACTCCTTTATCTTTGCATGTTAAAGTTTTGCAACCTATGATAAATGGCAATGCTTTGAGTGTTGAGTTGAGCTAATTGGCACTGATTAAATAAACTAATACCTCTCTTTAAGCAAGACTACTATGTTGCTAACTTTACCCATTAAGATAATGAGGGTGCTTCTATTTGTTAGTGTATGTTTCATCAACTAGTCCCACTATTACAGTAATCTCACTCTCTCAATATATGTGCCAACAGGGATGCTCGATTTTGGTGGAACCGCACAAAAACTTTTGGTGCTTCATTGCCTCGACAGCTTCCGTCCTTTCCTGTCAGTCGCTAATCTCCGCTTGCTTTCTTCCTTTGCCGTCAGTCGCTTGGCTTATCTCGGCTTCCAGACAAAGGAAATAGTAATTGATATGCTACCTCACACAGGTTGCTACTTTTCTTTATCCTGATTATTGTGCCTGTCATATGTATTGGTAATTTGGTATTGTGCTACTGTTTGCCGATTTCATAAAGGAGTAATTTGGAGCCTGAACTCGCAGGCAACTCATTACATCGGGTGATTTCAGTAGAACTGCACAAAATGATCAGATGGACAAGTACTTATGCTGCTGCTATGTACTCCAAAGTTCACTCAGACAAGCATCGATGTTGAAAAGAAGTGCCTATATTCATTCGAGTATCAACCGGCGTCAACCAATTGTCAAACTCCAAGTATTAGGAGAGTGAACGCCAAAAATATTGCTTGGTGCATAGCCCAGAAAAACACAGTCCAGTCTTTGGTCCCAACTTGTGCCTTTTGGTTATCGGCACATATCGTAGCAAACTATATGGCATGGAGTCTAAAGATTCCAGACAAGTTGGTTGACGCGTATATTCATCTGGCACTTAATCTGTCTGCACGCCAAGGATGCTCCATTTCAGTTGAACTGCACAAAAAATTTCGGTGGTTCATTTTCTCAACCGCCTCCTTTCTCGTTTGCAATGTAGAATTTTGGCGAGATAGAGGACCGAGATGAGCCAGTAAACTAGTTGGATGAAAGTAGTGGCCAAGTTGCTCAAACCTCCCTCGGCACGAGGCCACTATTTGAGGATAAACCTACAAGCAAAGTTCAGATTGTCTGTGTTGCCTCTTATGTACTCGAAAGTTTACTCGTACGAGAACTAATTTTAGCAAGAAGTACCTCCGATTGAACACCATTTACCAGTCTGTATCCTAGGTAATTAAAGTTTGTCCATGGATCATATTGACTGCGATCTCAATCATTTGGATGCATAAACATACTGAACATGTGTATATCTGAATCTTTTTGTGAATTATGTATGAATATTGTCGTGTGATCTATCAATCATTTGGATGCATAGATATGTTGAGCTTGTGTATATATGAATCTTTTGAGTTGTTGATAGTGAATGTTGGCTATGAATATGAACGTGTCCTGTGAACTTGAGTTTGATATGAATGTTAACCTTTTCTGTTGTATTTGTGTGTGAACTTGTTAGTATGCCTACTGTGGGGTATAAAACGCAGGTCTCTTACAAAAGTAATGATGTGTCCAATTTATGTTTTCCCTTCTAACCACATTATATATATATATATTTATATTATTACTATTATCGTATATTTTATAGAGACTTATATATACATTATAAAAACATCCCACGTGTTATTAACTTATAAAAGTAAATGTTTAACGGAAGTTGGCAAGGAAAATCCTGGTTGTTTTTGACTCACACGCAAGGAAAATCCTGGTGATTGCGTACAAAAGCCTGCGAAGATTTTAAGGACCAATTTAATAATAACACGCTCATTTTTATTTTGAGCAATAACTCGCTAATTTCTTAATTATATATATATATATAATGTGCCTCTCCGGTTTATTCTTTGATATTAATTGCTCCTTCTAACATAACATTATATATATAACGAGCCCACCTAATACATGTATTTCAAGGAAGTGCAAATAGGCTGGGATTTCTTAGAAAATATAAATGGGCCTGATTGACACGAAATTATTTGTTCACTCAGCCCAGCAAATGGACTGTACATTCTAGAAAACATGGGTTAAATATATGCCACATTTTTGCAGGCTGACATGTGGGCCAATAGGTCGAAGCCTATGCAGGGCATTGTCAACTTGGTCAACAAATGATTGTGTCATCCACAGCCATTCGGTTTATATCCAACAGCCGGCATGCACCTTCAATCTCTCGTCTTCTTCCTCCAGCGTTGCCGAGACCGCCTGGTCCGGCCTCCGACAGCTAACGGCTCTGCTTAGCACGCATCACTGCGAAGCGCTACCCCACCGCCGGCCAGGCTATCCCTCCAGCCCTCGACACCTCCTGTTATTCTCCACAAACTACATCCCCACGCCGCAACAGAACCAGTTATAACCCTTCTCCTCCTCTCAATCTGCGACTCCACTGCTGCGTTTTCCCATCTCCGAGACGTTCCCGTCTGGGGCCTCGCCGTCGTCCACCGCCTCGCTGTGTTCGGTGCATCGTGGTCAACAAACGAGAGTCATCGGAAGAGGACTGTACGTGGAGAGCTTGACGGCTGGGACCCACGAGGTCCATGGTCGCACGCAAGGAAAGTTCCTTCTTATTAAGCTGAAAAAAATGTTTCCTCCACCTGACAGCTGGGACCCACCGGCTCTATCTTCGCACAGAAGGAAGTGCCTCCTTGTTTTGCGAAAAAAATTATTCATCCCGTTGACAGCTGGGACCCGTCAGATTTGGTGACTGACTTGTGGGCCTACTAAGCGGACGTGTACGCACGGCTTTGTCAACTTAATCAACAAATGATTCTAGCAGCTGGACCGTTGGATGTTAGTCCAACAGCCGTGCTCCTTCTTCAACCTCTGTTCTTGCTCCTGTCTCCCGTGGGCAGCACCGCGGCTGTGCTGCCGCGCACCCGAACTAGTGAAGTTTCCCACTCCTCTCCATTTGCGACTCCACTGCCCCGTCTTCCCCATCTCCGGGTCGTTCCAGTCTGGGTGCGCTCGGCACGGTGTGGTCAACTAGGTTAGTAACCGAGAGTCATTGGAAGATGACTATACGTGAGAGGCTGACAATGGGGACGCACCACGCCCATGGACGCATGCATGCAATGGAACGCGGTGAGGTCAATGTGGTCAAGGAACAACTTCCATCGAAAGTATAGTGTACATGGAGAGTCTCAGCTGGGTCCACGGCCGCAGCAAGTAAGTGCCTCCTTATTACGCGGAAAATAATGATTCCTCCAACTGACAGCAGGGACCAACTGGATGTGCCACCATATTTTGCGAAAAATCGTTTGCCCCCTGACTGCTGGGACGCACCTGACGGGCCACCGTATTTCGCGAAAAAAATGTTTCCCCCACTGTCAGCTCGGACCCACTGGAAGTGCCTCCTTATTACGCACAAAAAATGAATACTCCCACGGCTAGCTGGGACCCACCTTGGTGGGAGGCTGACTTGTGGGCCTACTAAGTTGACGGGGACGAAGGGCTTTGTCAACTTAGTCAATATGAACGATTCTAGCTCCAGTGACCGTACGATGTCCATCCAACGGCCGTAGTACTTCTTCAACCTCTGGTCTTCTTGCTCCAGCCACCCAAAGCAGCGCCGGTCGTGCCGCATGCTCCTGCCTCTCGTGGCCGGCTATGCTGATGCGGAGGCCTCACCGCCCCCTACTATTCCCACCGCTGGCCAGGCCCTACGGCGACGGCAGCCTCACACCGCAGCCGAACCAGTGAACCCTCGTACTCCTCTCCGCGCGGGCTTCCACTGCCGCATCTTCCCCGGCTCCGCGTCGTCCCCTTCCTAGGTCACGCCGTCGTCCACCGCTGTGGTGCTCTCCACGCGGCGTGGTCAACATGGTCAAGGAACGACTTCCATCGGAAGAGTACTGTACGTGGAGAGGCTGATAGCTGGGTCCACAGCCACAGCCCAGTTTTTTTGTGATTTTCCAAGTAAGTTGCTTTGTCAGGCATGTTGGGCTGCAAATCTTTCAAGACAAGGAGAGCTTTCATTCGGCTGGCCGAGAAAATGGCCCATCAGTAATGAGAAATGGGTTGTACATTTTTAAAACACATAAAACCGGCAATTAGTTTCAAATATCTTTTTTTTATTTTGAGATTTTAAATTACATTAATGTTTATGCGTGGAGAATTTGTTGGATTTTATATTGATATACATTTATTTTTAAAATTAGTTTGAATGTGAGTCAAAATTTCAGGACTAAAAACAGTTCGGAGCGCACCAAAATAAGCAAAATTTCGTATAATTTTTTAACCGTGGCCACAATATGGGCTGTAATGCTAACAAAAAGAATATGGGATCCAAAAAACCTTAATAATTAGCAAATGGGCTGTAAATTATTAGAAATAATGGCAGATGGGATGTATGTTGTTTTCCATAGATTTAAGGCTTTCTTAAAAAAAAGGTTGAAGCACAAGCAGTGACTGTTGGATGGCCATCCAATGGCCGTCGTGCTTCTTCAATCTCTGCTCTTCCTGCTCCAGCCGCTCAAACAAGCACCGACGGGACTGCCTGCTCCCTCCTCCCCGCGGCCGGCTCTGCTGCCGCGCAGGCCTCACCGCCCCACCGTACTCCCATCACTGGCCTAGCCATCCCTCTACTCACCCACACCCGCTGTTATTCTCCGGCCACGGCAGATGAACCAATAAACCCTCGTACAGTCGTACTCCCCTCTGCGTGGGAAACAACTGTCGAGTCTTCCTTGCCTCCGTGTCGTTCCCTTCCCAGGCCTCGCCATCGTCCACCGCCCTGGTGCTCTCGGCGCGGCCTGGTAAACGTGGTCAACGACCGACATGCATCTGAAGTGGACTGTACGTGGAGAGGCCGACAACTGGGTCCACGGCCGCACGCAAGGAAATGCCTCCTTATTACGCCCAAAATGATGATTCCTCCACCTGACATCTGGGACCCACCAAAAGTTCCTCTGTATTTCGCGAAAAAAACGTTACCGCCGCTGACAGCTCGGACCCACCACCTATATCTTCGCACGCAAGTAAGTGCCTCCTTATTACGCACAAAAAAAATGAATACTCCCCGTGTTAGCTGGGACCCAGTATAGTGGCAGGCTGACTTGTGGGCCTACTAAGTTGACGGGGACGGAGGGCTTTGTCAACTTAGTCAATATGCACGATTCTAGCTCCAGTGACCGTACGATGTCCATCCAATGGCTGTAGTGCTTCTTCAACCTCTGGTCTTCTTGCTCCAACCGCCCAAACCAGCGCCGGTCGTGCCTCGTGCTCCTGCCTCCCGTGGCCGGCTGCGATGCGGCGGAGGCCTCACCGCCCCCTACTACTCCCACTGCTGGCCAGGCCATCCCTCTACTCACCCACACCCCCTGTTATTATGCGATGACGACAGCCTCACACCGCAGCAAACCAGTGAACCCTCGTACTCCTCTATGCATGGGCATCCACTGTCGCGTCTTCCCCGGCTCCGTGTCATCCCCTTCCTAGGCCTCGCCGTCGTCCACCGCCCTGGTGCTCTCGGCGCGGCGTGGTCAACGTGGTCAAGGAACGGATTCTATCGGACGTGGACTATACGTGGAGAGGCTAACAGCTGGGTCCACGGCCGCAGCAAGGAAGTGTCTCCTTATTGCGTGCAGAATAATTATTCCTCCACTTGACAGCGGGGACCCACCAGACGGGCCACCGTATTTCATGAAAAAAATGTTTGCCCCTGACTGGTGGGACCCACCAGCTACATCTTCGCACACAAGGAAGTGCGTCCGGGCAAAAAAAAACGATTCGCCCCCCTGACTGCTGGGACCCACCAGCTACATCTTCGCAGGCAAGGAAGTGTCTGATAGTCGGGACCCACCTGGTCGAAGCGTACGCAGCGTTGTCATTTTGGTCGCGAACGTGTACGTACATATATACTGGTGGATGCAGAGGCGCGCACGTGTCGTAGTAGAGGCGCATAGGTGTCGTAGTAGAGGCGCGCACATAGCATGTACACATACGTACAACGGCCAGGGTGCAAGAAAGAAAATACGGCCACGTATGTACATACGGGCGGGGTCTCGAACGCCTACTCGCGCATACGTACGGCCAGGACTCGTGTACATGGTTGGGTCGGAACGGAGAAACAGCGTTGTCGTCGTGTTCATGGGGAGGCAACGGAATGCGTCGTGTTCATGGGGAGGCAACGGAATCCGTCGTGTTCATCGGGAGGCAACGGAACGCGTGGGAGCCAACCGGCTGGGTCGGAAAGGAATGCGTGGTCGTGTTCATCGGGAGGGCTTGGACGGAATAGGCGATGGAAACGAGGCCTGGCGTACCGCACAACGGAGGAAACAGACCTCCTATGTTCGGAACGGCGTCCTATTGATCGGGAGGAGTGTGGCGTACCGCAAAACGGAGGAAATAGACCTCCTACGGTCGAAACAGGGGTCATGTTGATCGGGAGGGGTGTGGCGTACCCTCAAACGGACAAAACGGACCTCCTACGGTCGAAACGGGGGTTCTGTTGATCGGGAGGGGTGTGGCGTACCGCAAAACGGATGAAACAGACCTCCTACGATCGAAACGGGGGTCCTGTTCATCGGGAGGGGTGTGGCATACCACAAAACGGGACTCCACGGGATACTGTTCATCTCCACCGTCGACCTCCTCCAGCCTCCATGGGCTCCTGTTCATCCAGCCTCCACCGCGCGCTACTCCACCGGCTACTGTTCAACCACCCCTCCACGGGCACCCCTCCACCGTCTACTGTTCATCCAACCCTCCACCACACCATGGGGT
>NC_041384.1:522382575-522461574 GCF_002162155.2 Triticum dicoccoides | reverse complement strand
CAATAGCGAAGGAATCGCTCGATCGGGTTCAGTTAACAGCCATCGATCGATCGCTCGGGTTCAGTAACGCGTAGCCTGCAGTGCAATCGCTGGGGTTCAGTTAGAGCCCAATGCCTCGCTCGGGTTCAGTTAGAGCCAATGCCTCGCACACACGCTCGTACGTGTACGAGAGAAACGCGCATCGCTCGGCCCCCGACCTCCCACTGTAACCGGGAACTCCCCGAAATTTTCCTCGCCCTCGCTTCTACCACGGTTTTTTCTGTCATGGACGGCCCAAAGAATGTCATGCAGCTGCGTCTCCAGCCCGCCCAGGATGAAAAGACCATTTTATGTCATGATTTTTTGTCATAGAAGTAGGAGCCCACCACATCTATGATGATACCGGGTTTTGGCACAATTATCGTCATAGAAGTGTCATATGTATGATAGAAAAAAAATCATTTGGCCCAAAATGTCACGGATGTGTCTTTTTTTTGTACTGATGATTTTTCCAACCGGCAGAGTACGCCTGTGACTATCCCACCATTGAGCAGCGGGTCCCTTCAAGAAGAAGGAAGCAAAGGTGACATAGCTGGCAGGGGCTACATCAGCAGACTCCATCTCATAGGTGATGTCACGGAGCCACTCATCAGCATCCAGAGGCTAAGTTGAGATGTGGCACACAGTTGGGTTGAGGCGCATGAAATCCTGCAGAGTCACTTGGGCTGGCTGCTGGTTCATATTGGGGCGAGGAAACTAAGCCATAATATTCTCCATGAACTGGCGATTCAGATCGAACTGTTGCATCATCCTCGCCATGTACTCAGGCGGTGGTGGGGGATGGCCACCACGACCACGACCACCTGGTCTAACCACCTTGCTAAAATATAACAAGGGTAGTTCAGCATTGAGAAATTTGCAAAGACAAACATCATTCAAGATGAAGAATGCACAATGAAAGAAGCACGGTAGATACTACATAGTAGTCGCCATATCTTACAAAAGGGATCATGCATAGAGTTCGGTACATAGAGTTCAGTACATAGACTAAAGACATCATAGGCGGCACGCAGGCTCGCGGCGAATGCATCTAACACTAACAAGCAAGCCTACATCAGTCCTAAGAGGAACTGTGGAGGTAGGTGTAGCCGGCCAGCTGCTAGTGATACGACGGGAAGTCCTCCATGTCAGTAGCCTGGGGTCCACGGATACTCTGGTGCAGAACCCGATGCGCAAGTGGCAGAAGAGGACCAAGTGTGGGAGAGTAGCCTCCAACATCTGGTCAGCCGACACCCTGGGGCATCACGGTCCTGGCAGGGTAGATCACAGAACGCGACAGATCACCAGATCGGACAAGGGGTGCAATAGTGTCAGAGCACAGTACAGGTGCTGACAGGTGGTGTACAACTCATGGCAAAGAGCTCAGTTAGCTCTATCTAGCCCATCAGCATGCAGAACCAGGTTCTGATGGTAGAAGGGCTCTCGGTTGACAGTGGAGTAGGCAGCAGTGTAGTATCCCTCCACACCAACATTGGATGTGATAGCAATGTGCCTGAAAGGGGAGGTGTCCAACTCCCGATACTCTCCACAAAGACGTGTCAGAGCAGCATAAGCAGCATCGTGGACTGCCATGTCGATAGTCACTCCAACACCATGAGTAGTGTGCAGCACAGTAGTGGAGTCATACTCCCGAGAGTAGAGGTGGACGAGGGCACGGTACTGCTCCTGGTTAAAGTCCTGGTACTCCTCGTAGACGGTGTACTCAGGGTGCCAGCGATAACCCAGATAGGTCATCATGTCAGCTAACAGAGCAAGTGATCCTGAGACACCAATGGTCGTTGTGTGGCGCACGACCTGCCTCGTGGGTTATATCTGAAAACAAAGATGTTTCAAAGGAGTCAAATGACAGTGTGGATATTGTTCAATATACTATTCTAAGAAATAACTAGGGCTTATCCAACTTTTGGGTGAACATGGTCACGGGATCCTAATGTTAGAGTTAGTAAATTCGTTTAACCCGAGTAGAAGAGAGTTCAGAGTCCCAGAGTAAGGATCGAGGAGTAAAAGATCCTAATACCACCCAATTGGCGACATGGGCCCGTAAGACACACAACCATGTTAGTAAAAAGTTTTGCAATGTCTAGACTCGACTTCAGCCAAGGAGTGTGGAAGGGGGATTCCTATAGGCAGTCAGCTCTGATACCAACTTGTGACGCCCCGATTCAATCGTACACTAATCATACATGCAAACGTGTACGATCAAGATCAGGGACTCACGGGACGATATCACAACACAACTCTACAAATAAAATAAGTCATACAAGCATCATATTACAAGCCAGGGGCCTCAAGGGCTCGAATACAAGAGCTCGATCATAGACGAGTCAGCGGAAGCAACAATATCTGAGTACATGCATAAGTTAAACAAGTTTTCCTTAAGAAGGCTAGCACAAACTGGGATACAGATTGGAAGAGGCGCAGGCCTCCTGACTGGGATCCTCCTAAACTACTCCTCGTCGTCGTCAGTGGCCTGCACATAGTAGTAGGCACGTCCCGAGTAGTAGCAGTCATCATCGACAGTAGCGTCTGGCTCCTGCACTCCAAGGTCTGATCGCAACAATCAGATATACAAAGGGGGGAAAGGGGAGCAAAGCAACCGTGAGTACTCATCCAAAGTACTCGCAAGCAAGGAGCTACACTACATATGCATTGGTATCAATGAAAGGGGGTAGTATATGTGGACTGAACTGCATAATACCGGAATAAGAGGGGGGGATAGCTAGTCCTATCAAAGACTACGCTTCTGGCAGCCTCCATCTTGAAGCAGTAGAAGAGAATAGATGGTAAGTTCACCAAGTATCATCGTATAGCATAATCCTACACGGCGATCCTCTCCTCGTCGCCCTGTTAGAGGGCGATCACCGGGTTGTATCTGGCACTTGGAACCGTGTGTTTTATTAAGTATCTGGTTCTAGTTGTCATAAGGTCAAGGTACAACTCCGAGTCATCCTTTTACCAAGGGACGCGGCTAGTCGAATAGATCAACTTCCCTACAGGGGTGCACCTGTAACGCCTCGGACACACCCACCGGTGGTCGTTACTCCTGGCAAGATCTAGACTGGACCCACAGATCAATACTAGTCTTTTCTGCGCACTTTGACCTCACTCGTGCGCACCCGGGAGCAACTTCCCGGTCGGTCACCCATCCTGACACTACTCCAAGCTAAGCACGCTTAACTTTGGAGTTCTGTCCGAATGGGCTCCCAAAAAAGAAGGAATTCCTTATTGATATGAGTAGTCTATCATCCCTAATAAGCTAGGCCATCACATACACCCCCACTCAGAGGAACCGACGTCCTCGTCGGGCCACAGGAACGTTCCCTCTTGGCACAAACGTCTGTGCTTCCAGTCCGGTACATGTGCCATGCCGGGTGCCACGACGGGTCACAAACGTCATGAACAACATGACCACGCACCTGTCCGCAACCATCCGTGTAACCGCGAGGGTCGGCTCTGATACCAACTTGTAACGCCTCGGACACACCCATCGGTGGTCGTTACTCCTGGAGGGATCTATACTGGCCCCACAGATCAATACTAGTCTTTTCTGTGCACTTTGACCTCACTCGTGCACACCCGGGAGCAACTTCTCGGTCGGTCACCCATCCTAACACTACTCCAAGCTGAGCACGCTTAACTTTGGAGTTCTGTCTGAATGGGCTCCTAAAAAAGAAGGAATTCCTTATTGATATGAGTAGTCTATCATCCCTAATAAGCCAGGCTATCACAGCACCACATTTCCCAACACGCTCGATCCCCTTTGTCCGAACACACTTTTCTGGGTCATGCCCAGCCTCGGAAGATCAACACGTCGCAGCCCTATCTAGGCACAATAGAGAGGTCAACACGTCGGTCTAAATCCTATGGCACGGGGGTCTGGGCCCATCGTCCATTGCACACCTACATGTTGCGTACGCGGCCGATGAGCAGACCTAGCAACCTCCATTACAAAGGAAGTTGTGTTATGCGGTCCAACCCGGCGTGCGCCGCTCAGTCACTGACGTCACGAAGGCTTCGGCTGATACCATGACGTCGAATGCCCATAACTGTTCCCGCGTAGTTGGTTAGTGTGTATAGGCCAGTGGCCAGACTCAGATCAAATACCAAGATCTCGTTAAGCGTGTTATCTTGAAGTAACCACGAACGCCGACCAGGGCCAGGCCCACCTCTCTCCTGGGTGGTCTCAACCTGCCCTGTCACTCCACCACAAAGATCCACACAGAGGGCCGTCGGGAAAGTATGTCCTTTCAGCCCCCAATTTGTGAATCAACTTCGGGTACTCAAAGAGCGGACCCGACTTTAGTCACAACATATATCATGTGTATTATGTATAGTATATACCTGTGATCAACACCCGACATGATCACGGCCCAATAATATAGCATGGCAGACTGGCAAGAATGTAGGGCCACTGATGATAAACTAGCATCCTATACTAAGCATTTAGGATTACAGGTAAGGTATCAACAATTGTAGCAACAATGACAGGCTATGCATCAGAATAGGATTAACGGAAAGTAGTAACATGCTACACTACTCTAATGCAAGCAGTAGAGAGAAGAATAGTCGATATCTGGTGATCAGGGGGGCTTGCCTGGTTGCTCTGGAAAGTAGGGGTCATCAACAACATAGTTGATCAGGGCACCAGCAACGGCGTCGGTCTCTAGTCTACCGAGGAGAAGAGGGGGAAGAAACAATGAATAAATGCAAACAGATGCATATCGATGCATGACATGACAATGAGCGTTGCTAGGTGTGCCCTTATGCGGTAGGAGGTGATACCAGCGAAGGGGGAAAACATCTGAGAAAGTATTCCCGGTGTTTCATGTTTTCTGACAAATGAACCAGAGGGGGAAAGTTACGTGTTTGCTATGATAGGGATGTGTGGCGGACAAACGGGCTGCGTATTCGCATTCGTCTCGTCGTTCTGAGCAACTTTCATGTAGAAAACATTCTCATCCGAGTTACAGTTTATTTTCTATGTTTTTCTAAAGTTTTAATCATTTTCTGAATTTATCTGAATTAACAGAAATGGAATTATGACATCAGCATTGCGTGGGGATGACATCAACAGTCAACACATTGTTTGACTGGTCAAAATGACGAATGGGGCCCACTCGTCATAGATAGTGGGGCTAACAAGGGTTTATTTTAATCAGTCAGAGTTAATTAGCAGTAGGGCCCCACATGTCAGTGACTGTTTAGGTTAATTAATTAGTTTTATTTATAAAAACGTTTTAATTAGTTTAATTACGCGGTGGGCCCGCATGTCAGTGCCACTGGGCTAACCAGTCAGCACGTTGACTGGGTCAACCAAGTCAACGGGGCCCCCATGGCCCACTGGCAGTGACCCAAGGGTGGGGCCCGCCTAGCCACGTCGGCGAACGGCGCTGGAGCGACGCCGCTGAGGCAAAATGCGGCGGTGCGACATGAGAGGGGTGCAGATTTCGCGCACAGGGGGTCGGTGGGCTATGGTTGGGCGCGTTCAACGCGGCTCGGCATCGCGCGTCAAACGGTGGTGGTTGTGGCGACAGGGGTGACCGATGTCGAGCGCGGTGAGCTCATCGGCGGACGGCCGGAGTCGGGCGCGAGAAGAAACGGCAATGCAACGCATTAGCGAGCAAACTGAGAGAGGAGGCGAGACCTATGTGCACGCGCGAGCACAACGGCACGAGCCCGGGACCAAATGGTCACCAGACGGCTGCCGGCGACGAGCGCGGGCGGCGACGCATACGGGAGCTCGATGAGCTAGGGCATAAGGGCCGCGGGGAAGCGCGTGCATGGGTGCGTTGGGTTCCTGGAAGCGCCAGGAGCACGCTGACGGGCTCAGGCGAGCATGATGACGGCTGTGGCGACGGCCATGAGCTCGTTGGCGGCGGACAGATTACGGGCGTAGTGGCAAGCTAGCTGCGGCGCGCGAGGGAGCTAATGGGAAGGAGAAGGAGGTGGACGAGCTCATCGAGCGGCTCACACAATGGCCCGTGGTGGTTTAGGACCTGCCGTTACGTCGCCGGAGTTGGTGAAGAGCGGCGGCGATCGGAGATGTGGAAGAAGAGGAACCGGTGCAGCAGCGCCTCCAAGCTCCAGCTTCGGCCACCGGTCGACGAGGAAGACGATGGTGGAGACGACTTACACGTTGGCGAGGCGAGGAGATGACGGTGGCCGCACGTTTCACAGTGGAGAGCCCGTGGCGGCGCTCGGATGCGGTGGGGAAGGAGGAGCGGCGAGGTGGATCTGAGGGGAGGGGAGGCGAAGGGGCCGAGAGGGAGTGCGGGTGAGAGGAAGAAGGAACCGAGGAGGCGGGGCGTGGCGGCCTAATCCCCTCCCGGCGTCGGTGCCGGCGAGGTGGTCGGGCGGGGACGCGCCCCTGTTCCGACCCTGTCGGGGGAAATGGGAAGGAGGATGGCAGGGGGCTGGGCCGGTTGGCCTTTGCCCAGTTGGGTCGGTGGCCTGCTGGGCGGGATTCAACCTTGAAGCAATATTAAACCAGCCGTGTCCAAAACACAGAACAGATCGTAAGCCGGCTACTCATTCGTGGAAGGATCGCAGCATAATGAGAAGCTTTCGGGAATCCATCCAGCGCCACCATGGCCCAAATGGCGGATCAGGGTCTGGCTCTCACGGTCCGGGTCATGGAGGTGGCGGTTCAAGTTCCGGGTTTCAAGGTCACGGTAACCAAGGTGGTTACAATGAGCAGAATAGTCAGGGGAATCAATAGTAGCAGCAGTCCGGTTATCAGAGCAATCCAAAACAATTGAATAGTGGGCAGTACCACATCTTCACCACCAGTTTGTGTAAACGGGATCAGAAGCTTCACAAGAGAGCTGTGAACACTGTTGAGCCGGCGGTCCACATTATCTGCGATGGTCAGAGTAGCCTATTGTATGGAGTCGAGAGGATCATCCACCCCGGGTCGATAATCCGGGTCATCTGGCTTTGGTAGTGGCGCCTCAAGTTGGGGGTTATAAGTTTATTAAGGTGCTCATGGATGGAGGTAGCAACATTAACATGCTTTATTATGAGACCTTCCGTCGCATGGGACTCAGAGATAAGAATCTTAAGTCGTCCAACACTGTCTTCCATGGTGTCATGCCGGGTAATTCAGCCTACCTAGTGGGGAAGCTATCGTTGTAAGTTGCCTTTGGAGATGAGCATGATTCCAGGTCTGAGACATTAAACTTCAATGTGATAAAAATCAAAAGCCCTTATCATGCTCTGTTCGGCCGGCCGGCTTATGCTAAGTTCATGGCTAGGCCCTGTGTCCGTGTCAAAACCGGCGGATCTCGGGTAGGGGGTCCCGAACTGTGCTTCTAGGCCGGATGGTAACAGGAGACAAGGGACACAATGTTTTACCCAGGTTCGGGCCCTCTTGATGGAGGTAAAACCCTACGTCCTGCTTGATTAATATTGATGATATGGGTAGTACAAGAGTAGATCTACCACGAGATCAAGGAGGCTAAACCCTAGAAGCTAGCCTATGGTATGATTGTTGTATGATGAAGTTGTCCTACGGACTAAAACCCTCCGGTTTATATAGACATCGGAGAGGGTTAGGGTTACACAAAGTCGGTTACAATGGTAGGAGATCTTGAATATCCGCATCGCCAAGCTTGCCTTCCACGCCAAGGAAAGTCCCATCCGGACACGGGACGGAGTCTTCAATCTTGTATCTTCATAGTCCTGGAGTCCGGCTGAAGGTATAGTCCGGCTACCCGAACACCCCCTAATCCAGGACTCCCTCAACCCGGCGCAGCACCGAACTCTGAGCCGGCTCTTCGACACGACGTACGAAGATGTCTGGAGGGGGCTAACCAAAGGTGCCGAGGCTCCCACATCCACCTCCGAAGACCGCGGATTCAGCTCGCAGCGTCCTGCTGGCGAGGTAAGATATTTCCATCTTTTACAGGATGTTAAGTTTTTTCATAGTTTGACTCTATGCGGGATCTAAACTCCCTCACCTCTGACAGGATTGGCGGGAGAAGTCCGGACAGATTAACTGTCCGGCTCCCTTGCCCGAAGACCCAGCCCCTGCTCTCCTAGAGAAGCTGCCGGTTCCGGCACCTTATGTGGTGCCCGAGAAGAAGGCCAAGAAGAACAAGGCCACAGGGACTCGAAAGAGTTCCCGGCATATGGTGGTGTCGGACTCGTCGTCCGACGAGTCCGAGACGCACTCCTCCCGTGAAAACGAGGAGGAGGAAGAAGAAACCTTGCCCCCTCCAGCTGGGGGAGGAGAGAAGAGGAAGGCCGCCCCAGTAGGGGAAGCCGAGGGGTCCAAGAAGAGGAAAACCCCTCCGCCGGACTACGTCCCCGACGCCGACGAGGACGAAGAGGGGTGGCCGGACAGGGCCAAGCGTCCGGCGAGATCGTAAGTGTTCGGATACCAGAGTAACTCGTGATATTCCTTTTGTTGCACAGCTTTCCCTAACGTCGGATATAATCATGCAGTCTACCCAAGGACGGGCTCGACGAGTCGTCGAGTGGCTCCCTGGATTCATCGGACGTGAATTCAGTTCCGCCCGCTGCTTCCCCCTGTGCTGCGGATGACGCCGAAGTGGCGTCGCGACAAGCTCCGGGGCGAGAGGAGGTGGTCCAGGAGGAGCCGCGAGTGGACCTCCCGGACTCCAGGAGTGAAGGAGACAAGACCCCCCTGGGCTCCAAGTCCGGCTTTATGCCAGACACTGCGCCGGAATCATCAACGGTTCCGAACCGCGGTAGGCGAACTCCTGTCAAGAGGAGCAAGCCTACTGAGCCGGCGTCCTCCGTCCAGCCGGAGGCGCCGGACAATCTGCTGGAGGAGCTTAAGGGCGCATCCATCGACGAGGAGCACCATGCCATCATGAGTACGGTGATCCAGAAGGTTCGGTCCGCCAAAAGCGGACTGACTGAAGCTTGTGCTAGCCTTCTAACAGGCTTCGAGGTAAGTAAAAATATGTAAAAATATTACCGTATAGACAGTAGACCCTGATGCTCTGTTTGGCGTTCGGAAAGAAAAGCCGAATAGAGGATCTATTAAATATCGCAAGAGTCTAACTAAAAAGGAGTCAATATACGTATGCAGGCTTCGCTGCTGGCCACCGCCGCTGACTACGGAGGTGGGTGCCCTGAAGCAGGGCCTCGAGCGGACCGAGCAAGAGCTCGGCCTTGCCAAATGGCAGCTCGAGGAGAAAGAAGGTAAGAGATACCTTATAGAAAAAATGCCTATAGGGAGGCGCAATTGCAAAAAATGATAGGAGTATACTGCTTATTGTAGGGGCCACAACTAAGGTGGCGACCCTCAAGCAGACGCTGTCCGAGGCCGAGAAGAAAGCAGCCACGGAGCGCGCCGAGCGGGAGAAATTTGAGGCGCAGGCCGGCGAGGTGCGGCAAGAGCTTCAGATTCTCATGCAAAAACATGAGAGTTTGGAGCTTGACTCGAAGACGCGAGCGTCTGAGCTTGCTGCAGCCCTTAAAACTGCCAAATCTGCCAAGGCCGAAGCCCAGAAGGCCCTCCGGGAATTGGATGCGGTGAAAAAGATAGCGGCGGGTAAGGCTTTCTATATGCAAACCAGACATATAAAAGTAAACTACTTGTTACTTACCCGAATCCGGAGCTCTCCAGGGGCATTCACAGATCTTCCCCGCAGCATATCCGATGCCGCCGCATTCTACCGAGCCGAGGAAGGCAGCTCGACGGAGAAGGTGTTCTGGTCTCAGTACGCTGAGGCCGGACACCCTGTGCCCTTGAGCGACCAGCTGAAGCAGCTAGTCGAGCTCCACAATGCGGCCGAACAGGCCCTGAAGGACTTCATAGTTCGACTGTGGCCTAGAGAGGCCCTGCCTGGGAGCTACTTCAGACTGGTGCGGCGGCTGGTGGAGGCTTGTCCAAGGCTCGAGGTCATCAAGCCCTCCGTCTGCATCGAAGGTGCCCGTAGGACCCTTGCCCGTGCAAAGGTGCATTGGGGTAAGCTGGATGGTGAGAAGCTTGTGAAGGACGGGCCGCCGCCGGGGAAGGAGCATCGCAAGCCCGAGAACTATTACAAGGATGTTCTTGCTGGTGCCCGCCTTGTGGCGGATGACTGTACCAAGGATGTAATTTTTGAATGAGCTCGCTCGTGTTATCCTGTGCGCTGAAAACTTGTTCATATGCGCTAAGCAATGCTTGAATTTAAAATATTACTTTCAGTGCGGCCGTTTATCAAAAAATTGAGAGATGGCCAGTCGTCGGCTTCTGCCCCCATGCCACTAGTGCTGGGGTGTTCGGGATAAACCTGAGCGCTCTTTTTCCCATAATTGGGTCCGTCGAGGGAGGCGGTCAGCACAACGAACAAGGCAATCGGACTATAATGCTTGAACACTCTCACTTAGCCATAGAACTCTATAATTTTAAATTTCGGTGAAGCCCCTAGTATTCGGAAGACCGAGTTCGGGGCGCTATCCACGCCTTGGCCGGACAAAGCCGGTTCCTCGCTCGAAGCGGCATAAGCCTTTAAGGACTCGAAAAACCTCTCGAACAGTGACCGGTCTCTCGCCTCATCATGACAGTCAGTTTTAGGTTTCTCCACTGAGGTGCTCGGCCCAGCTCAACTGGGGCACAATCACAGTGGTTCTCCTAGTGCTACCTTAGCTGATATAGCAGAACGTAAGGCACCAAAACATAGGAGCCGGGCAAACCCAACTATTGACCCAAATCATGATTCGGAGCCGATGCATATAGTGCTATAAGTTTGGGGTGCCGCACTTGTGAAAGTGGACGGACTTCTCACGCCATATTGGTGGGTACTGAAGCCCCTAGTGTATTTTGCCGTACCACAGTGTACGGATGCAGCATGTTTGAGGGAGTCCTGGATTAGGGGGTGTTCGGGTAGCCGGACTATACCTTCAGCCGGACTCCAGGACTATGAAGATACAAGATTGAAGACCTCGTCCCGTGTCCGGATGGGACTTTCCTTGGCGTGGAAGGCAAGCTTGGCGATGCGGATATTCAAGATCTCCTACCATTGTAACCGACTCTGTGTAACCCTAACCCTATCCGGTGTCTATATAAACCGGAGGGTTGTAGTCCGTAGGACATCAACTCCATACACAACAATCATACCATAGGCTAGCTTCTAGGGTTTAGCCTCCTTGATCTCGTGGTAGATCTACTCTTGTACTACCCATATCATCAATATTAATCAAGCAGGAGTAGGGTATTACCTCCATCGAGAGGGCCCGAACCTGGGTAAAAACATCGTGTCCCTTGTCTCTTGTTACCATCCGGCCTTGACGCACAGTTCGGGACCCCCTACCCGAGATCCGCCGGTTTTGACACCGACATTGGTGCTTTCATTGAGAGTTCCTCTGTGTCGTCGCCTTTAGGCCCGATGGCTCCTTTGATCATCAACAACGATGAGGTCCAGGGTGAGACTTTTCTCCCCGGACAGATCTTCGTCTTCGGCGGCTTCGCACTGCGGGCCAATTCGCTTGGCCACCTGGAGCAGATCGAAAGCTACGCCCCTGGCCATCAAGTCAGGTTTGGAAGCTTAAACTACACGGCTGACATCCGCAGAGACTTGCTCTTCGACGGGTTCGAGCCACGGCCAAGCGCGCCGCACTATCTCGAGGGGCATGATCTAGCTCTGCCTCCGGACAGTGTCCTGGAGGCCGCACACGCACCGGTTCCGACCCTAGCATGGAGCCTATTGCACCAATCGAGGATAAGCGGTTGGACGTCACCTCGGGGGCTGCGATCTCAAAGGCGATCGAGCCGAACGCCAGCCCCGCACTCTGCATGACCCGTGACTCCGAGAATCCGGACTCTTCCCCGGACTCCGAACCCACCGCGCCCCTGCCAATCGAATCCGATTGGGCACCGATAATGGAGTTCACCGCCGCGGATATCTTTCAGCACTCGCCTTTTGGTGACATCCTAAATTCTCTCAAGTCTCTCTCTTTATCAGGAGAGCCCTGGCCGGATTACGGTCAGCGAGGATGGGATACGGACGATGAAGAAGTTCAAAGCCCACCCACCACCCACTTTGTAGCCACTGTCGACGATTTAACCGACATGCTTGACTTCGGCTCCGAAGACATCGACAGTATGGACGACGATGTAGCAGACGAACAGGAACCAGCACCTGTAGGGTGCTGGAAGGCCACCTCGTCATATGACATATATATGGTGGATACTCAAAAGATGGAGATGGCGATGGAACAGCGGGGGATGACATCTCCAAGAAACAGCCAAAGCGCCGGCGTCAGCGGCGCCGCTCTAAATCCCGCCAAAGCAAAAACGGTGATTCCGGCATGGGAGATAATACTACCCCGGATAGCGCCAAAGAACACCCACCCCAGCAAGATTCGGCACAGGGAGATGGAGAAGCCAGCCCTCATAAGAGAGCGGCAGACCGAGAGGTCGAGGATGATAACTATATGCCTCCCTCCAAAGACGAGGCAAGCCTCGATGACGACGAATTCGTCGTACCATCAGACCCCGCCGAACAAGAGCATTTCGAACGCAGGCTTTTAGCCACGGTAAGCAGCCTCAAGAAAAAGCAGCAACAGCTTAGAGCTGACCAAGATTTGCTAGCTGACAGATGGACTGAAGTCCTTGCGGCCGAAGAGTATGAACTTGAACGCCCCTCCAAGAGTTACCCAAAGCGCAGGCCGCTACCCCGATCAGAGGAGGAAGCACCTACATCACCAGCGCACGACATGGCAGACCGGCCACCTCGCGGCCGCGATAGAGAGGCCTATCGGCCCTCCACCCAAGCCATGTCCCGACACCGCTCAACTAAGGCACGGGAAAATGCGCCAGACCTGCGAGACGTACAGGAGGATAAGGCAAGACAAACAAGATCGATCTACGGATCGCGCAGGCGCCCTACGGCACGTGACGATGATCTTCACTCCGGATACAACAAATCCAGCCAGGACGAACACAACAGACATAGCTCTTCCGAGCTGCATCGTGATATAGCCCAATACAGAGGCGCCGCACACCAGCTATGCTTCACAAATGAAGTAATGGATCATAAAATCCCAGAGGGTTTCAAACCCGTAAACATCAAATCATACGATGGCACAACAGATCCGACGGTATGGATCGAGGATTATCTCCTTCACATCCACATGGCACGCGGCGATGATCTACACGCCATCAAATACCTCCCGCTCAAACTTAAAGGACCAGCCCGGCATTGGCTTAACAGCTTGCTAGCAGACTCAATCGGTTCTTGGGAGGACCTGGAAACCGCATTCCTCAACAACTTCCAGGGCACTTACGTGCGACCACCGGATGCCGACGACTTAAGCCACATAATTCAGCAGCCAAAGGAATCGTCCAGGCAATTCTGGACACGGTTCCTAACAAAGAAAAACCAGATAGTCGACTGTCCGGACGCAGAGGCCCTAGCAGTCTTCAAGCATAACATCCGCGACGAGTGGCTTGCCCAGCACCTGGGACAGGAAAAGCCAAAATCTATGGCAGCCCTCACGACACTCATGACCCGCTTTTGTGCGGGAGAAGACAGCTGGCTAGCTCGCAGTAACAACTTATCAAAGAACCCTGGTAATTCGGATACCAAGGACAAAAGTGGCAGGACACGTTGGAATAAGCAAAACACCGCGTTAGCAGCGACAGCAATGAAGACACGACAGTCAATGCCGGATTCAGAGGCTATAAATCCGGTCAGCGGAAAAAGCCATTCAAAAAGAATACTCAGGGCCCGTCTAGTTTGGACCGAATACTCGGCCGCTTGTGCCAGATACATGGCACCCCCGAAAGGTCAGCCAATCACACTAACAGGGATTGTTGGGTGTTCAAGCAGGCAGGCAAGTTAAGAGCCGAAAACAAAGACAAGGGGCTGCACAACGACGACAAGGAGGAGCCCAGGCCGCCGAACAACAATGGACAGAAGGGCTTTCCCCCACAAGTGCGGACGGTGAACATGATATACGCAACCCACATTCCCAAGAGGGAGCGGAAGCGTGCACTACGGGACGTATACGTGATGGAGCCAGTCGCCCCAAAGTTCAACCCATGGTCCTCCTGCCCGATCACTTTTGAATGAAGGGACCATCCCACTAGCATCCGTCATGGCGGCTTCGCCACATTGGTTCTCGACCCAATCATTGACGGATTTCATCTCACAAGAGTCCTCATGGACGGCGGCAGTAGCCTGAACCTGCTTTACCAGGATATAGTGCGGAAAATGGGCATAGATCCCTCAAGGATTAAGCCCACAAAAACGACCTTTAAAGGCGTTATACCAGGTGTAGAAGCCAACTGTACAGGCTCAATAACACTTGACGTGGTCTTCGGATCCCCGGACAATTTCCGAAGCGAAGAGTTAATCTTCGATATGGTCCCGTTTTGCAGTGGCTATCACGCCCTGCTCGGACGAACCGCATTCGCAAAGTTCAATGCGGTGCCGCACTACGCATATCTCAAGCTCAAGATGCCAGGCCCTCGAGGAGTAATCATGGTCAACGAGAACACCTAACGCTCCCTCCGTACGGAGGAGCACACGGCGGCTCTCGCAGCGGAAGTACAAGGTAGCCTTCTTAGGCAATTCTCCAGTCCGGCCGTTAAAAAGCCAGACACTGCCAAGCGCGCCCGGAGTAATCCACAGCAAGACCACCTGGCACGCTCTGAGCAAGCGTAGCAATGCGGCCCCAACCCCATCTCTCACGACATAGCGAAACCAGTGCCTCGCGTACATAACTACGCCCTTGAAATACCATGGGCACAGGGGAAGGGGCACAATAACGGCACACCCAAAATACGGCTTAAAACGTACTAGGGGCTGCCGGATTCTTTTTTTTTAATTTTTTCTTACTTTCAGGACTCCATACTTCGGACGACCTGTTCGGCAATTCGACTGCCGCACAAACGATGCAAGATCCAGGGAGGCAGACAAGCCATGCCGCATTCTGGAACTCCCAGGTGGTCTCTGTTACGAGCAGTATACCTGTTTTGAATACAATTCCACGGCCTGCCCCTGGTCAGGACATGTTAAATAGTCCAATATATTTTTTGCTTATCGCACTATTTGTATCGTTCGGCTTTGATAAATGGCCTCTCTATAAACAATGCATAGCTTTTTGTCTATTTTTTGCATTATCCTCTTTTCACATATATGTTTATTAAATGACATGATTGCACCCGTACACCATGGTACAGCAAACACGCCAGGGGCTTCAGTACCCCTCATTATGGTGTGAGAAGTCCGTACACTTTCACAAGTGCGGCACCCCGAACTTATAGCACTATATGCATCGGCTCCGAATCATGATTTGGGTCAATAGTTGGGTTTGCCCGGCTCCTATGTTTTGGTGCCTTACGTTCCGCTATATCGGCTAAGGTAGCACTAGGAGAACCACTGCGATTGTGCCCCGGTTCAGCTGGGTTAAGCACCTTAGTGGAGAAAGCTAAAACTGACTGTCATGATGAGGCGAGAGACCGGTCGCTGTTCGAAAGGTTTTTCGAATCCCTAAAGACTTATGCCGCTTCGAGCGAGGAGCTGGCTTTGTCCGGCCAAGGCATGGATAGCGCCCCGAACTCGGTCTTCCGAACTAGGGGCTTCGCCGAAATTTAAAATTATAGAGTTCTATGGCTAAGTGAGAGTGTTCAAGCATTATAGTCCGATTGCCTGGCTCGTTGTGCTGAGCGCCTCCCTCGAAGGACCCAACTATGGGAAAAAGAGCGCTCAGGTTTATCCCGAACACCCCAGCACTAGTGGCATGGGGGCAGAAGCCGACGACTGGCCATCTCTCAATTTTTGATAAACGACCGCACAGAAAGTAATATTTTAAATTCAACTAGCATTGCTTAGCGCATATGAACAAGTTTTCAGCGCACAGGATAAACACGAGCGAGTTCATTCAAAAATCACATCCTTGGTACATTCATCCGCCACAAGGCGGGCACCTGCAAGAACATCCTTGTAGTAGTCCTCGGGCTTGCGATGCTCCTTCCCCGGTGGTGGCCCGTCCTTCACAAGCTTCTCACCGTCCAGCTTACCCCAATGCACCTTTGCACGGGCAAGGGCCCGACGGGCACCTTCGATGCAGACGGAGCGCTTGATGACCTCGAGCCTCGGACAGGCCTCCACCAGCCGCCGCACCAGCCCGAAATAGCTCCCAGGCAGGGCCTTTCCAGGCCACAGCCGAACTATGAAGCCCTTCATGGCTTGTTCGGCTGCCTTGTGGAGCTCGACCAGCTATTTCAGCTGGTCGCTCAAAGGCACAAGGTGTCCGGCCTCAGAATACTGAGACCAGAACACCTTCTCCGTCGAGCTACCCTCTTCAGCTCGGTAGAATGCGGCGGCGGTGGATACGCTGCGGGGAAGATCTGCGAATGCCCCTGGAGAGCTCCGGATTTGGGTAAGTAACAAGTAGTTTACTTTTATATTTCTGCTTTGCATAAAGAATGCCTTACCCGCTGCTATCTTCCTCATCTCCTCCAACTCTCAGAGGGCCTTTTGGGCTTCGGCCTTGGCAGACTTGGCAGTCTCAAGGGCTGTCGCGAGCTCGGATGCTTGCGCCTTTAACTCAAGCTCCAAACTCTCATGTTTTTTCATGAGAGCCTGAAGCTCTTGCTGCACCTCGCCGACCTGAGCCCCAAGTCTGTCTTGCTCGGTGCGCTCCGCGGCCATTTTCTTTTCGGCCTTAGACAGCGCCTGCTTAAGGGTCGCCACTTCAGTCGTGGCCCCTACAATAAGCAGTACAATCCTGTTATCTTTTTTGCAATCACGCCTTTTTATAGGCACTTTTCTGTAAGGTATTTCTTACCTTCTTTCTCCTTGAGCCGCCGCTTGGCAAGGCCGAGCTCTTGCTCGGTCCGCTCGAGGTCCTGCTTCAGGACACCCACCTCCGCAGTCAGTGCGGCAGTGGATAGCAGCGAATCCTGCATACGCATATTGACTCTTTTTTGTTAGACTCCTGCGATATTTAATAGATCCTCTATTCGGCTTTTCTTTCTGAACGCCAAACAGAGCATCAGGGGCTACTGTCTATGCGGCAATATTTTTACATATTTTTACTTACCTCGAAGCCTGTTAGAAGGCTAGTGCAAGATTCAGTCAGTCCGTTCTAGGCGGACCGAACCTTCTGGATCACCGTACTCATAATAGTACGGTGCCCCTCGTCGATGGAGGCGCCGTCAAGCACCTCCAGCAGATTGTCCGGCACCTCCGGTTGGACGGAGGCCGCCGACTCAGAAGGCTTGCTCCTCTTGGAAGGAGTTCGCCTACGGCGGTCCGGAACTATGGAAGATTCCGGCGCGGTGTCTGGCACAAAGCCGGACTTGGAGCCCTGGGGGGCCTTATCCCCTTCACTCCTGGAGTCCGGGAGGTTGCCTTGCAGCTCCTCCGGGACCACCTCCTCCTGCCCCAGAGCTTGTCACGACGCCGCTTCGGCGTCGTCTGCAGTGTGGGGGGAGACAGCGGGCGGAACTGAGTTCAAGTCTGATGAGTCTAGGGAGCCGCCCGACGATTCGTTGAATTCGGCCCGGGGCGGGCTGCATAATTACGTTCGACATTACGGAAAGCTGTGCAACAAAGGAGCATCATGAGTTACTCTGATATCCGAACTTACGATTTCGCCGGACGCTTGGCCCTGTTTGGCCACTCCTCTTCACCCTCTTCGGCATCGGGGGAGTAGTCCGGCGGAGGGGTCTTCCTTTTCCTAGACCCCTCGGCCTCCCCCGTTGGGGCGGCCTTCCTCTTCTCTCCTCCCTCTGGGGGGGAGAGTTTTCTTCTTCCTCCTCCTCGTTTTCACGGGAAGAGGGCGTCTCGGACTCGTCGGATGACGAGTCCGACACCACCACGTTACGGGCACTCTTTCGAGTCCCCGTGGTCTTCTTTTTCTTGGCCTTCTTCTCCAGCACCACATAAGGCGCCGGAACCAGCAGCTTCACTAGTAGACCTGGGGCTGGGTCTTCGGGCAGCGGAGCCGGATAGTTAATCGGTCCGGATATCGCCCACCAAGCCTGTCAAAGGTAAGGGAGTTTAGATCCCGCATAGAGTCAAACTGTGAAAAAAGCTTAACATCCTGTAAAAGGTGAAGATAGCTACCTCGCTAGCATGACACTGCGAGCTGTATCTGCGGTCCTCGGAAGCGGATGCGGGAGCCTCGGCGCCCTTGAATAGCACCTTCCAGGCATCTTCGTACGTCGTGTCGAAGAGCCTGCTAAGGGTTTGGTGCTGCGCCGGGTCGAACTCCCATAGATTAAAATCCCGTTGTTGGCACGGGAGGATCCGGCGGACGAGCATAACCTGGATTACATTAACAAGCCGGATTGGCTTGTTCACCAGGGACTGGATGCATGTTTGCAATCCGGTCACCTCTTTTTCGTCACCCCACGACAGGCTCGTTTCTTTCCAGGACATAAGCCGTGTGGGGGGTCCGGATCGGAACTCGGGGGCTGCGGTCTAGTTCGGATCGCGTGGCTCGGTGATGTAAAACCACCCGGATTGCCACCCCTTTAGGGTCTCCACAAAAGAGCCCTCGAACCATAGGACGTTGGCCATCTTGCCCACCATGGCGCCTCCGCACTCTGCCTGGCTGACGCGCACCACCTTGGGCTTGACGTTGAAGGTCTTGAGCCAGAGGCCGAAATGAGGGCGGGCGCGAAGGAAAGCCTCGCACACGATGATAAACACCGAGATGTTGAGGATGAAGTTCAGGGCCAGATCGTGGAAATCCAGGCCGTAGTAGAATATGAGCCCCCGGACAAATGGGTGGAGTGGAAAACCCAGTCCGCGGAGGAAGTGGGGAAGAAATACTACCCTCTCATGGGGCCTCGGGGTGGGGAGAAGCTGCCCCTTTTCGGGAAGCCGGTGTGCGATGTCCTTGGACAGGTATCCGGCCTTCCTTAGCTTCTTGACTTGGCCCTCCGTAGCGGAGGAGACCATCCACTTGCCTCCCGCTCTGGACATTGCTGGAGAAGGTTGAGATGGGAAGTGCGGGCTTGGGCGCTGGAGCTCGAGCGCGCAGGAGATGGATAGGCAAAGGAGGAAGAAGGCATAGGTAAAAAGGTGGATCATTATCCCCTTATATGGGCGGATGCGGTTGTGCGTCCCCACCAGCCTAGTAAAACTCGCTTGCCTCCCAAGCGCCGTGATAAATGGCGCGGTTGGGTTACCCACGTCCGTATTGATGAGAATCCCGTAAAAGGGGTACATGATCTCTGCTTTGACAAGACGTGCCAAGGAAACCGCCTCTCAAAACGTGCTGAGGTGGAAAATTAAAAACGATTCGAGTAAAGGACTTGGCCGTAGTGTGATGACCCACTGCGGAATACGTCAGCAGATTTGATTTGTGTTAATATTATTCTCTCTATGGCAACATGTGGAAACTTATTTTGCAGAGCCGGACACTACTCTTGGTGTTTACAATCTTCTATGAAGGACTTGGAGGAGGAACCCGCCTTGCAATGCCGAAGACAATCTGCGCGCCGGACTCATCGTCATTGAAGCCTGGTTCAGGGGCTACTGAGGGAGTCCTGGATTAGGGGGTGTTCGGGTAGCCGGACTATACCTTCAGCCAGACTCCAGGACTATGAAGATACAAGATTGAAGACCTCGTCCCGTGTCCGGATGGGACTTTCCTTGGCGTGGAAGGCAAGCTTGGCGATGCGGATATTCAAGATCTCCTACCATTGTAACCGACTCTGTGTAACCCTAACCCTATCCGGTGTCTATATAAACCGGAGGGTTGTAGTCCGTAGGACATCAACTCCATACACAACAATCATACCATAGGCTAGCTTCTAGGGTTTAGCCTCCTTGATCTCGTGGTAGATCTACTCTTGTACTACCCATATCATCAATATTAATCAAGCAGGAGTAGGGTATTACCTCCATCGAGAGGGCCTAAACCTGGGTAAGAACATCGTGTCCCTTGTCTCCTGTTACCATCCGGCCTTGACGCACAGTTCGGGACCCCCTACTCGAGATCCGCCGGTTTTGACACCGACAATGTTATTAATAAACATATATATAAAAAGAGGGTAATGCAAAAAATAGACAAAAAGCTATGCATTGTTTACAGAAAGGCTGCTATGAAAGCAGAATTGTATTAAAAACAGGTATACTGCTCGCAATAGAGACCACCTGGGAGTTCCATAATGCGGTGTGGCTTGTCTGCTTCCCTAGATCTTGCATCGTTTGTGCGGCAGTTGAATTGCCGAACGGGTCGTCCGAAGTATGGAGTCCTGAGAATAAGAGAAAAAAAAGAAGGAATCCGGCAGCCCCTGGTGCAGTTTAAGCCGTATTTCGGGCGTGCCGTGATAGTGTCCCTTCCCCTGTGCCCATGGTATTTCAAGAGCGTAGTTATGTACGCGAAGCGCTGGTTTCACTATATTGCGAGGGCTAGGGTTGGGACCGCTTTGCTACGCTAGCTCGGAACGTGCCAGGCGGTCTTGTTGTAGGGTACTCCAGGCGCGCTTGACAGTGTCCGGCTTTTTGAAGGCCGAACTGGAGAGCTGCCTAGAGAGGCTGCTTTGTACTTCTGCCGCGAGCGCTGCCATGTGCTCCTCCGTTTGGAGGGAGCGTTCAGTGTTCCCGTTGACCGTGATTACTCCTCTAGGGCCTGGCATCTTGATCTTGAGGTATGCATAGTGCGGTACAGCGTTGAATTTTGCGAATGTGGTTCGCCCGAGCAGTGCGTGATAGCAACTATGGAACGGGACTATGTCGAAGATTAACTCCTCACTTCGGAAGTTATCCGGAGATCCGAAGACCACTTCTAGTGTAACTGAGCCTGTACAGTTGGCTTCTACACCTGGTATGACACCCTTAAAGGTCGTTTTGGTGGGCTTGATCCTCGAGGGATCTATGCCCATCTTTTGCACTGTATCCTGGTAAAGCAGGTTCAGGCTGCTGCCGCCGTCCATGAGGACTCTTGTGAGATGAAATCCGTCAATGATTGGGTCTAGAACCAATGCGGCGAAGCCGCCATGACCGATGCTAGTGGGGTGGTCCCTTCGATCAAAGGTGATCGGGAAGGAGGACCATGGGTTGAACTTTGGGGCGACCGGCTCCATCACATATACGTCCCATAACGCACGCTTCCGCTCCCTCTTGGGTATGTGGGTTGCGTATATCATGTTCACCGTCCGCACTTGCGGGGGAAATCCCTTCTGTCCACTGTTGTTCGGCAGCCTGGGCTCCTCCTCGTCGTCGCTATGCAGCCCCTTGTCTTTGTTTTTGGCTCTTAACTTGCCTGCCTGCTTGAATACCCAACAATCCATATTGGTGTGATTGGCTGGCTTTTCAGGGGTGCCATGTATCTGGCACAAGTGGTCGAGTATTCGGTCCAAACTGGACAGGCCCTGAGTTTTTCTTTTGAATGGCTATTTCCGTTGACTGGATTTGTAGCCTCGGAATCCGGCATTAACTGTCGTATCCTCGTTGATGTCGCTGTTAACGCGGCGCTTTTGTTTGTTCCGACGCGACCTGTCACTTTTGTCCTTGGTATTTGAATTACCAGTGTTCTTGGTTAAGTTGTTACTGCGAGCTAGCCAGCTATCATCTCCCGCGCAAAAGCGGGTCATGAGTGTCGTGAGGGCTGCCATAGATTTCGGCTTTTCCTATCCCAGGTGCCGGGTCAGCCACTCGTCACGGATATTATGCTTGAAGGCCGCTAAGGCCTCTGCATCCGGACAGTCGACTATCTGGTTTTTCTTTGTTAGGAACCGTGTCCAGAATTGCCTGGCCGATTCTTTTGGCTGCTGAATTATGTGGCTTAGGTCATCGGCGTCCGGTGGTCGCACATAGGTGCCCTGGAAGTTGTCAAGGAATGCGCCTTCCAGGTCCTCCCAAGAACCGATTGAGTTTGCTGGCAAGCTGTTAAGCCAATGCCGGGCCGGTCCCTTAAGTTTCAGTGGGAGGTATTTGATGGCGTGTAGATCATCGCCGCGGGCCATGTGGATATGAAGGAGATAATCCTCGATCCATACCGCAGGATCTGTTGTGCCATCGTATGATTCAATGTTTACGGGTTTAAAGCCCTCAGGGATTTTATGATCCGTTACTTCATCTGTGAAGCATAGTGGGTGTGCGGCGCCTCTGTATTGGGCTATATCACAACACAGCTCGAAGGAGCTTTGTCTGTTGAGTTCGGCCCGGCCGGATTCATTGCGTCCGGAGTGACGATCACCGTCACGTGCCGTGGGGCGCCTGTGCGATTCGTAGATCGATCTTGTTTGCCTTGCCTTGTCCTCCAGGATGTCGCGCAGGTCGGGCGCATTTTCCCGTGCCTTAGTATGCTTGACGCGGTGCCGGGGCATGGCTTGAGTGGAGGGCCAAGAGGCCTCTCTGTCGCGGCCACGAGGTGGCCGGTCAGCCATGTCATGCGCTGGTGATATAGGTGCTTCCTCCTCAAGTCGGGGTAGCAGCCTGCGCTTTGGGTAACTCTTGGAGGGGCGTTCGAGTTCATACTCTTTGGCCGCAAGGACTTCAGTCCATCTGTCAGCTAGCAAATCCTGATCAGCTCTAAGCTGTTGCCGCTTTTTCTTGAGGCTGCTTGTCGTGGCCATGAGCCTGCGTTTAAAACGCTCTTGTTCGGCAAGATCCTCTGGCACGACGAACTCGTCGTCATCGAGGCTTGCCTCGTCTTCGGAGGGAGGCGTATAATTATCGTCCTCAACTTCTTGGTCCGCCGCCCTCTCATGAGGGCTGGCTTCTCTGTCCTCCTGTGCCGAATTTTGCTGGAGGGGGTGTTCTTCGGCGCTATCCGGAGTAGTATTATCTCCCGTGCCGGAATCACCGTTTTTGCTTTGGCGGGATTTAGAGCGGCGCCGCTGACGCCGGCGCTTGGGCTGTTTCTTAGAGGTATCATCCACCGCTGTACCATCGCCATCTCCATCCTTTGGAGTGTCCACCATATATATGTCATATGACGAGGTGGGCTTCCAACGCCCTACAGGTGCTGGTTCTTGTTCATCTCCTGCATCGTCGTCCATGCCGTCGATGTCTTCGGAGTCGAAGTCAAGCATGTCAGTTAAGTCGTCGACAGTGGCTACGAAGTGGGTGGTGGGTGGGTTTTGAATTTCTTCATCGTCCGTATCCCAACCTTGCTGACCGTAGTCCGGCCAGGGCTCTCCTGATAAAGAGAGAGTCTTTAGAGAATTCAGGATGTTGCCGAAGGGCGAGTGCTGAAAGATGTCCGCGGTAGTGAACTACATTATCAGCACCCAATCGGATTCAATCGGCGGGGGCGTGGGGGGCTCGGAGTTCGGAGAGGCCGGCTCCTCGGAGTCACGGGCCATGCGGAGTGCGGGGCTGGAGTTTGGCTCGATCGCCTCTGAGATCGCAGCCCCTGAGGCAGCATCCAACCGCTGATCCTCGATTGGCACGGTGGGCTCCGAATCACTGGTCGGAACCGATGCGTGTGCGGCCTCCAAGGCGCTGTTCGGCAGCAGAGCTATATCGTGCCCATCGAGACAGTGCGTCACGCTTGGCTGTGGCTCGAATCCATCAAAGATCAAGTCCCCGCGGATGTCAGCCCTATAGTTTAGGCTTCCAAACCTAACCTGATGGCCAGGGGCATAACTTTCGATCTGCTCAAGGTGACCAAGCGAGTTGGGCCGTAGTGCGAAGCGGCCGAAGACGAAGATCTGTCCGGGGAGAAAAGTCTCACCCTGGACTGCATCGTGGTTGATGATAGAAGAAGCCATCGGGCCTGAAAGCGGCGACACAGAGGAACTCTCAATGAAAGCACCAATCTTGGTGTCAAAACCGGCGGATCTCGGGTAGGGGGTCCCGAACTGTGCGTCTAGGCCGGATGGTAACAGGAGACAAGGGACACAATATTTTACCCAGGTTCAGGCCCTCTTGATGGAGGTAAAACCCTACGTCTTGCTTGATTAATATTGATGATATGGGTAGTACAAGAGTAGATCTACCACGAGATCAAGGAGGCTAAACCCTAGAAGCTAGCCTATGGTATGATTGTTGTATGATGAAGTTGTCCTACGGACTAAAACCCTCCGGTTTATATAGACACCGGAGAGGGTTAGGGTTACACAAAGTCGGTTACAATGGTAGGAGATCTTGAATATCCGCATCGCCAAGCTTGCCTTCCACGCCAAGGAAAGTCCCATCCGGACACGGGACGGAGTCTTCAATCTTGTATCTTCATAGTCCTGGAGTCCGGCTGAAGGTATAGTCCGGCTACCTGAACACCCCCTAATCCAGGACTCCCTCACCCTGTTATGCCTACTTGCAGCTTAAAATGCCGGGTTATAAGGGCACCATCACAGTGCATGGCAGTCTGTAAGGTGGCCTTGGAATGTGAGGAAGGAGATGCGGCTTATGCTGAATCAGTTTGTGCAACGGAGGAGATGAAATTTTACAAAGACAATGTTGACCCAGCGGACATGATGTCCTTGAAGAAACCAACCACTGAGCATGATCCTTCGTTAAAATTTAAATCGACGGACGATACTAAGATGGTTGATTTCGTCCCTGGCGACTCATCTAAGCAGTTCAACATCAGCGCTAATCTGGATCCGAAATAGGAAAGCACGCTCAACGAGTTCATCCGTGAGAACCGGGACATCTTTTCATTGAAGCCTTCAGACACGCCAGGTGTACCAAGGGAACGCGCTGAGCACACTCTTAATATTGATCCAAAGTTTAAACTGGTCAAGCAATTTCTTCGCCGGTTTAACGAGGAGAGGCGCAAGGCCATTGGTGAGGAAGTGGCCCGGCTTTTGGCGGCCGAGTTTCTCATTGAAGGTTTTCATCCTGAGTG
Source organism: Triticum dicoccoides (assembly GCF_002162155.2). Taxonomy (NCBI): domain Eukaryota; kingdom Viridiplantae; phylum Streptophyta; class Magnoliopsida; order Poales; family Poaceae; genus Triticum; species Triticum dicoccoides. Next base: position 522,436,815 of record NC_041384.1, on the reverse strand, counting down.
ATTGGCTAATCCAGTGCTGGTACTAAAAAAGAACTGCACTTGGCGAATGCGTGTGGATTACAGGATGTAAATAAGGCTTGTCCGGCTGATCCGTTTGCTCTCCCTCGTATTGATCAAATCATTGATGTTACGGCGGGTTGTGAGCGTTTGAGTTTTTTGGATGCTTATTCTGGTTATCATCAGATCAAGATGGCAGTTAAGGACTAGGAGAAGACAACTTTCATTACTCTATTTGGAGCCTTCTGCTATGTGTCTATGCCTTTTGGGCTCAAGAGCGCCCAGGCAACTTATCAGCGGTGTGTACAAAATTGCCTTCACAATCAGATTGGGCGCAATGTTCATGCTTATGTTCATGACATTGTGGTGAAGTCAAGAGAGAAAGAGACCTTGATTAAGGGTTTGAAAGAGACATTTGACAATCTCCGGGTCTACAAGATGATGCTTAACCCGGCCAAATGTGTCTTTGGTGTGCCAGCAGGCAAGCTCTTGGGATTTCTGGTTTCTAACAGAGGCATTGAAGCTAACCTGGAGAAGATCAGAGCCATTACGTCTTTGGCTAAACCGGCATGTGTCAATGATGTTTAGCGACTGGCGGATCATATTGCGGCTTTGAGTCAGTTCATAAGCCGACTAGGTGAGAAGGCTATTCCCCATTACCAGATGATGAAAAAGATGAATCACTTTGTTTGGAGTGATGTTGCTGATCAGGCGTTTGAGGATCTGAAGAAACAGTTGGCTGAGCCGCCCGTGCTTGCTGCCCCTATTGATTAAGAGCCTTTGTTGTTATACGTGGCTGCTAATAGCCGGGCCGTCAGTGTAGCCATTGTGGTGGAAAGGAAGAAGGCAGGCAAAGAATATCCGGTTCAACGGCCGGTTTATTATATCAGTGAGATGCTTATCGAGTCCAAACAGAGATATCCACACTGGTAGAATCTTGTATATGGGGTTTTTATGGCAAGCCGGAAGCTTAAGCAATATTTTCAAGGTCATCCTATGACTGTGGTAAGTTCTGGTCCTTTAGGAGATATCATTCAAAACAGAGAAGCCATAGGCCGGGTTGCTAAATGGGCCATTGAGCTCGGTCCTCACGGTTTAAAGTATGTGCCACACACGACCATCAAGTCCCAAGCACTGGTGGATTTCATCAATGATTGGACAGATTTGCAGGCGCCTCAGGAAAAGCCGGATAACACATATTGGACTATTCACTTTGATGGATCCATACAACTGGAGGGCTCGGGGATGGAGTTGTTTTGACTTCCACACGAGGTGACAAGTTTTCCTATGTTCTCCGGTTAATGTTCCCCTGTACTAACAATGCAACAGAGTATGAGGCCTTACTCCATGGCCTTCGGATGGCTAAGGAGATGAGCTTAAGCCGGGTGAGGTGCTTTGGCGATTCAGATCTGGTGGCTCAGCAAGTTTCTGGCACTTGGGATTCCAAGGATCCTCTTATGGCGGCTTATCCCCGGGAGGTTGATGCCATTGCAGCATTTCAAGGGTTGCCAAGTTGAACATATTGATCACCGAAAGAACGAGGTGGTTGATACCTTAAGCCGGCTAGGATCTCAGCGTAAGCCGGTGCCGCCCAATACGTTTTTGGATATTCTGCTTAACCCGTTTGTGAAAGTGCCTATAGAGGAGGACCTTGTTGTTCCTGACCCGGAAGCATAATTGGTGACGGCTCTCCATCCTATTCCTGATTGGACGGTTCCGTATTTGGCTTACATGACCCAGGGTGAGTTGCGAGAGGATGAGGTCTTGGCCAGACAGATAATCCGACGGTCTAAGTCAATGACGATTGTCAATGGAGAGTTGCACCATCGCAGCATTACAGGAGCGTTTCAATGTTGCGTCTCTCCTGAAGAAGGCTGTGAGATTTTACGAGAAATCCACGAAGGAGATTGTGGTCATCACGCCGGCTCTAAATCTCTGGTAGCCAAGGCTTTCCGTCATGGGTTTTATTGGTTAACGGCTCATGCTGATGCTGAGGATTTGGCAAGCAGATGTGACGGCTGACAGAAATTTGCACGACGAGCTCATGTGTTGGCTCAACAATTGAGGATGATTCCAATTACTTAGCCTTTTGCAACTTGGGGGCTTGATATGGTTGGGCCTTTCAAAAGGTCCAAGGATAAGAAGACCCACCTCTTGGTGGTGGTTGATAAGTTTACTAAGTGGGTTGAAGCAGAGCCGGTTAGTAAATGTGATGCGGCAACGGTGGTTCAATTCATGAAGAAGGTGATCTTCCATTTTGGCTTTTCGCACAACATCATAACAGATAATGGCACTAATCTTTCTAAAGGTGCTATGGAAGAATTTTGTCAACGGGAGGATATCTGGCTTGATGTTTCCTTTGTAGCTCACCCTCAATCCAATGGATAGGCAGAACGAGCAAATCAGGAGATTCTGCGAGGTATCAAGCCCCGTCTTATGGTTCCTTTACAAAGAACGCCAGGTTGTTGGGTGGAGGAGTTACCCTCAGTGTTATGGAGCATCAACACGACCCCCAACAGATCTAGGGGTTACACACCTTTCTTCATGGTTTATGCGGCAGAGGCGGTTCTCCCTAGTGACATTAGTCACGATTCACCCTGGGTGGCGGCTTATGTTGAGGCTGACAATGAAAAGGCGCATCAAGACGCACTTGACTTATTGGACGAGGAGCGTGACCTCGCGGCAGCTCGTTCGGCAATTTACCAGCAAGGCCTACGGCGTTATCAGAGCCACCGGGTCAAAACCAGAACCTTTCAAGAAGGCGACTTAGTGCTCCGGCTCATCCAAGATCAGGCAGATATGCACAAGCTATCACCACCTTGGGAAGGACCTTTTGTGGTCAGCAAGAACTTACAAAGGGGTCATACTACCTTATCGACATTCGAGACAACGAGGACTCACACACATCGGAGGAGGAGACCCGTCGGCCGTGGAACATCGCTCATCTTTGGCCCTACTATACTTGAGCCTCCGGCTCTCATGATGTACATAGTTATCTGATGTATATATTATAAGCAGTATAATAAAGCCGGCATCCCTGACAATTCAGGGCCTCTATTGTTTCACTTTTTCAAAGATGAGTCATTATCATCATCATAAGAGGATTGACGCCCACAATTTCAAGGACCAAAGAGAGTTGGATGCACAGCACATCTCAAACATAGGTCCCTGATGATCATTTGGGGGCTTCCTGCTCATCGAGCATAGCTGTCAGTACCCTCTTGATCGACACAATGCCAAAGTTGATGTGATCACTTGGGGGCTTCCTGTTCATCGAGCATAGTTGTCGGTACCCTCTTGATCGGCGCAAGGCCAAAAGTTTATATGGTCACTTGTGGGCTTCCTGTTCAAACATAGGTGTATTCACTAAAGAGAACATAGTTGTCAGTACCCTTTTGATTGGCTCAATTCCACACTTGTAAGTATGTCATTTGGGGGCTTCCTGTTCAAACATAGGCGTATTCAACCAAAGAGATCATAGCGTTACTACCCTCTTGACCAGGTTTGTTCAAACATAGGCATATTCGACCGAAGAGAACAAACTCTGACCGGGTCGTCCTACCTGTAACACCAGTTGCTTCAACTCCATCAGGTCATCCTAATTGACCCACTGAACTCTTAATGATCAGTCTTTATGGCGTATTCGACCAAGATCTAAGCTCGATTAAGGTTTAATCGGCGGCTTGTCATGTGAGAGTGCGGTTTACAGAGTCAGATGGATCAAGGCTTCATAAGCCGCCTTCCTTGAAACTTGGATAAATCGGCCCATGATACTGTTACTCTTGTCTCGCGTACTCCTCATAAGTCTTTGAGCAAGACCAGACTTATCTGGGGTCCAAATGTCGATTGGGCACACTGTGAGTCAGGATCACGGCAGCACGAACAATCCAGTGGCTCCGGCTAGTTTCATTGAAGAAGACACTTTAATTTGACAATCTACAAAAGCCTTGAATTTATTTTGATTTCTTATTCGTATATGAGCTTTTCGTTGCTTTCTGGTTTTTTATAAGTCGGGCCCAGCTACCCTGTTTACGGCTCAGAAGCACACTTTGGGTTTATACAACCCGTCGGGAGGACAAACTCTAAATCACCAAAGCGTAATGAATACCATAGTTGAAGTAATAGTTCTAACACCTCTAAATTGCACGAAGCAGATAAGCCGACATTTTAAGTATATATCACATGTATGTTGTTTTCCTTAGCAGTTATCAGACCGGCCCTGGTTATGGACTATTCGTCCCCAGCGGCTTTCATTGGGTATCATGACCCGCCGGGCGGTAAGCCGCCAGGGCCCTTGTGTTTTCTTTGTGTGCAGGATTATAATAATTCAAATATGCATAAGTCAAAGACTATCATACAAAGAGTGGTTTTTTAAACCGATGGATCATCAGTGTTACGGAAAATAGAAAATGTGCACGATGGCACGGCCAATTCAAGTTTTAACTACCCTATTACATAGCTCCATGAGCCAACATAAGGTCAAGTGTTTTGTCAAAGCTTAAGTCTTTAAACCGCCTGGCGGTTCACTCTTCTTGATCTTGCTGACGGGAGGCCTCCGGTTCACTCCTTGCCGGTTCTTCTTCCTCCTCCGCCGTCTAGAAGTTTGGTTTGGACCAGTCAAAGCCACGCAAGGAGAAGAATTCAGCTTCCTCATCAATAAGATTGGATGGGTCAATATCATGGGGCGAAAGTGTGCTTACGAATTGGCGGAATTAAGTCCATCACTTTGTACATAGGCATATGCATCTTCTGATTATCCGCTTCGTAAGCCCGCTGATATTTGGAAAGATTGATCTCTTCAGCGATGACTGTTGCATGAGGACGAATCTCTTTGACATGGGCGGAAAAGTCTTGCTAATCGAAAGAGGTTCCATCTTCCTTTAAGCTAGGATACCCACTGGCCACATCTGCCGGGTCTAATCCCCGTACCGAGGCTTTAGCATGGCTCAAGGCCGTCACAGCGCCGGCTCTTGCACAAGACCACTTTATCTCTTCGATTCTGGTGGGCAGGATGGATAATTTCTTTAGCACATCGCTTAACAGATTGGGTCCTTGATTAGCCGGGGAGATGGTAGCCAATGTACGTTGAGATCTAGTATATAATTGCTCAACAAGAGTATGAACCGCCTTGAGCTTCACAAGTGTGTCTTGGCTAAGGTTGCTGCTCCTGGGACCTGAGTAAGTTATAGATTGGTTAAATAGTGGCTTACATTATGGTGACAAGTACTCACTTTGGATGAATAACAAGGCAACTCACCGAAGATCATAGAAACCATCTGAGACACACGATGTTTTAAGCCGGAGAGCTCAGTGGTCACCTCCTGAAGAGTTGCTTCTGCTTTCTTGGCCCGCTACATTAAAGCAGTCTTTTCTTCAATCCAAGTCTTTTTCTCCGCCTTAAAGCTGGTCTTCAGCTTTTCCGATTCAGTCACACTAAACTGGAATTTCGACTCAGCTTTCCGGATCTCATTTTCTTAAGCCGCCAGTCGGGTCTTGGCATCATTCAGTTGAGATTCCAATTCAGCAGTTATAGCCTGCATGCAGCACAGATTTATCAAATATATTTCATGGCTGATTACAACAATATAAGTCCCAAGCCCTTTGCAAGCAACAACACTTGGCACTTGGGGGCTAATGTCTATCAAAATAATTTTTCAAAGAAACAACTCTTATGAATAAAGTCCCAAGCACTTTGCAAGCAACACTGCTTGGTACTTGGGGGCTAATGCATATTGCTTGTATCTTAATAATAATGAGCCGGGTGTGTTGTAAACAATCTTAGCCGACTCATGGGGGCTATGCAATTAAGCTCTACTCTTTTACACAGTGATCAAGAGGACCGGCTCATTCATACTGATTAAACCAGCCCTTGGGGACTACGAATGCAAAATCACGCTATTTCAGCATCCGGTTTAGTTTTAAACCGAACTTGGAGGGAGTCTAGGACAGAAGCTTATGATTCTTCTAAGTCTACAGATTATTCATCCTTATCATAAATCGGAAGACTTGGGGGCTAGCAGGATATACATAACTTATGTTAGCCGAATGACATACCTCATACTTCTGGTGCATTTGTTTCACCATATCCATCTCAAGGTTGCGACTGGAATGAACTTGGTTAAGATAACCAGATAATACGTCATTGACGGAAAGTTGCGAATAATCAGCGATGTCAAGCTTCAATTTCCGCTTCTCAATGAACTCATCCTTTGCAGAGTGTTTGGCCAAGACAGTTGGATGTCCTAGTTCTTGAAAGCCAGTGCCAGTAATCATAACGTCTTCACCATGCTCTTCTGGCGGCTTAAATGGGTTGGATGACTCGGTGGGCGCAGGATTGACATCCGTGCGGTCATGGGAAAGGTCAGGAATTTCAAGTACAGGGGCGGAGACAAAATCTTTTGGTTGTTTGTCAGAAACTTTAGGCGCAGAAACTTGTTGCTCCGGCTCAGCAAATTCAGGCGCCTCAGTTGGCTTGATAACTTTTGCCTTCTTGTTAGGTTTTGCTTGACCACTACAGGGTTTATGACAAGTTAGTACAAGTTTCAGAGTATGAAGAGGTACAAAATAAAATAAATTGTCATTACCCAGGAGCATTTCTAAAAGTTGGCAGCTCGGTTTGTGCTGAGTCGCTAGAGGAAGAACAGGCAAGCTCCTGGTCAGTTGGTTCAACAGAGTTAGGAGGAAGGCAGATAAGACCCGCGACGAGTGGAAAGAGTTTAAAATTAAAAAGAACCTCATTTCGACCTTTTCGAGGAGCGGGAATGTTTGGTAAGCCAGAGGACAGCTTGTCACCTTCGCTGGTCCGGGTCAGATGGCGACTCTCGTGTTGTTGTCGTTTCAAAAGAAAGTGAGGATCTAAATACACCAAGGGTGTGAAAACCTTACTTTCCGGGTTACTCGCCGATGTTTCTGCCTTGGCAAAGGTACTGAGTCGAAGGAAATAGTAGTTACTTCTTCTTCAACTGCTTGGCTGGCTCCCGTGTCATCCTGGTAATAGTTAGTGTCAATAAAGTGGTTGAAAAACAAGCCAAGAGAGTCAAGGGCTACCTCCGACTCAGAGGTATCATCCAGCTTAAGTAGATCAGAGGCGCTTGATTTCTTCCTAGGTCTCTTGTTGGTCTTTTTGGCGGCTTTCGCGGTGATATGTCCATTTTGCATCATGCTTTTATATCGATATTTATTGCATTATGGGCTGTTACTACACATTATATAACAATACTTATCATATCCTCTCTTATTTTACAAGGTTTACATAAAGAGGTAGAATGCCGGCAGCTGGGATTCAGGGCTGGAAAAGGAGCAAATATTAGAGACCTATTCTACATAGCTCCAAAAGTCCTAAAACTTCACGGAAGCTATTTCCAGAATATATAAAAAATACTGAGCACAAGAAGTTCTAGAGGGGGGCACACCCTGCCCACGAGGGTGGGGGCGCGCCCTACCCCCTGGGCGCGCCCCCTGCCTCGTGGGTCCCCTGGTAGCCCTCCGATTCCCATCTTCTGCTATATGGAGTCTTTCGTTGAGGAAAAAAATCATAAGCAAGCTTTCGGGACGAGACTCCGCCGCCACAAGGCGGAACCAATCTAGGGCTCTGGCGGAGCTGTTCTGCCGGGGAAACTTCCCTTCGGGACGGGGAAATCATCACCATTGTCATCACCAATGATACTCTCATCGGGAGGGGGTCAATCTTCATCAACATCTTCACCAGCACCATCTCATCTCAAACCCTAGTTCATCTCTTGTATCCAATCTTTGTATCCAAATCTCAGATTGGTACCTTTGGGTTGCTAGTAGTGTTGATTACTCCTTGTAGTTGATGCTAGTTGGTTTACTTGGTGGAAGATCATATGTTCAGATCCATTATGCATATTAATACCCCTCTGATTATGAACATGAATATGCTTTGTGAGTAGTTACGTTTGTTCCCGAGGACATGGGAGAAGTCTTGCTATTAGTAGTCATGTGAATTTGGTATTCGTTCGATATTTTGATGAGATGTATGTTGTCATCCCTCTAATGGTGTCATGTGAACATCGACTACATGACACTTCAACTTTGTTTGGGCCTAGAGGGAGGTATTGGGAAGTAATAAGTAGACGATGGGTTGCTAGAGTGACAGAAGCTTAAACCCTAGTTTATGTGTTGCTTCGTAAGGGGCTGATTTGGATCCTTATGTTTCATGCTATGGTTAGGTTTTCCTTAATACTTCTGTTGTAGTTGTGGATTCTTGCAATAGGGGTTAATCATAAGTGGGATGCTTGTCCAAGTAAGGACAGTACCCAAGCACTGGTCCACCCACATATCAAATTATCAAAGTACCGAATGTGAATCATATGATCGTGATGAAAACGCAATAATTCTCATGTGTCCTCGGGAGCGCTTTACATCATATAAGAGTTTGTCCAGGCTTGTCCTTTGCTACAAAAAGGATTGCGCCATCTTTATGCACCTTATTTACTTTTATTACTTGCTACTCGTTGCAAATTACCTTATCACAAAACTATCTATTACCGATAGTTTCAGTGCTTGCAGAGAATACCTTAATGAAAACTGCTTATCATTTCCTTCTGCTCCTCATTGGGTTCAACACTCTTACTTATCAAAAGGACTACGATAGATCCCCTATACTTGTGGGTCATCAAGACTCTTTTCTGGCGCCGTTGCCGGGGAGTGAAGCGTCTTTCGTAGGTGGGATTTGGTAAGGAAAAATTTATATAGTGTGCTGAAATTTACTATCACTTGTTACTATGGAAAGTAATCCTTTGAGGGGCTTGTTCGGGGTATCTTCACCTCGACCGGTAGAGCAAATAGTTGCTCCTCAACCTACTCAACCTACTGAAAATGAAAATGTTTACTTTGAAATGCCTTCGGGTATGATAGAGAAACTGCTAGCTAATCCTTTTGCAGGAGATGGAACAATGCATCCCGACTTACACTTAATCTATGTTGATGCAGTTTGTGGATTATTTAAGCTTGCAGGTATGCCCGATGATGTTATCAATAAGAAGTTCTTCCCTTTATCTTTGAAGGGAGATGCATTGACATGGTATAGGCTATGTGATGCTATGGGATCATGGGACTACAAACGGTTGAAATTGGAATTCCATCAGAAGTTGTATCCTCTGCATCTTGTTCATTGGGATCGTTATTATATATATAATTTTTGGCCTCTCGAAGGATAAAGCATCGCTCAAGCTTGGGGAGGCTTAAGTCATGTTATATTCATGCCCCAATCATGAGCTCTCAAGAGAAATGATTATTCAAAAAAATTTATGCTCAGCTTTCTGACAACAATCGCTCCATGCTTGATACTTCTTGTATTGGTTCCTTTATGATGAAGACTATTGAATACAAATGGAATTTATTGGAGAGAATTAAACGCAACTCTGAAGATTGGGGTCTCGACGAAGGTAAGGAGTCAGGTATAACATCTAAGTTTGATTGTGTTAAACCTTTTATGGATACCGATGTTTTCCGTAAATTTAGCACTAAATATGGACTTGACTCTAAGATAGTAGCTTCTTTCTGTGAATCCTTTGCTACTCATGTTGATCTCCCCAAGGAGAAGTGGTTTAAATATAATCCTCCCATTGAAGTAAAACTAGTTGCACCTATTAAAGTTTAACAAAAGACTGTCACTTATAATGATCCTATTGTTCCTACTGCTTATGTTGAGAAACCACCTTTCCCTGTTAGAATAAAGAATTATGCTAAAACTTCAACTGTGGTCAACAAAAGTAATATTAAGACACCTAAACCCCCTGAGCAAGTTAAAGTTGAACCTAATGTTGCTATGGTTAAAGACCTCTTGGCCGATAATATTGATGGGCAGGTTATTTACTTCTGTGATGAGACTGCTAGTGCCTGTGCAATACCTATTTCTGTTAAAATAGGAGATCATTGTTATCATGGCTTGTGCGATATGGGTGCTAGTGCCAGTGCAATACATATTTCCTTATACAACGAATTTATGCATGATATTGCACCAACTGAAATCGAAGGTATTGATGTTACCATTAAGCTTGCTAATAGAGATACTATTTCACCAATTGGGATTGTTAGAGACATTGAAGTCTTGTGTGGGAAGGCTAAATATCCTGCTAATTTTCTTGTTCTTGGTTCCCATAAAGATAGATTTTGTTCCATTATATTTGGTAGACCCTTCTTGAATACTATCAATGCTAAGATAGACTGCAATAAGGATATTGTCTCTGTTGGTTTAGGGGATATGTCTCATGAGTTTAATTTTTTAAAATTTCATAGACAACCCCATGATAAAGAATTGCCTAGTATAGATGAAATTATTGGTCTTGCTTCTATTGTCGTGCCTCCTACTGATCCATTAGAACAATACTTGCTAGACCATGAAAATGATATGTTTATGAATGAAAGAAAGGAAATAGATGAGGTATTCTTTAAATAGGGACCTATTCTGAAACACAACTTGCCTATTGAAATCCTAGGGGATCCTCCTCCACCCAAGGGTGATCCCGTGTTTGAGCTTAAACCATTACCCGATACTCTTAAATATGCTTATCTTGATGAAAAGAAAATATATCCTGTTATTATTAGTGCTAACCTTTCAGAGAAGGAGGAAGAGAAATTATTGAAAACTCTGAAGAAGCACCATGCTGCTATTGGATATACTCTTGATGATCTTAAGGGCATTAGTCCCACTCTATGTCAACACAAAATAAATTTGGATCAAGACGCCAAACCAGGTATTGATCATCAACGACGGCTGAATCCTAAGATGAAATAAGTGGTAAGAAAGGAAATATTAAAGCTCCTTGAGGCAGGTATAATTTATCCCGTTGCTGATAGTAAGTGGGTAAGTCATGTTCACTGTGTCCCTAAGAAGGGAGGTATTACTGTTGTTCCTAATGATAAAGATGAATTGATTCCACAAAGAATTATTACAGGTTATAGGATGGTAATTGATTTCCGCAAATTAAATAAGGCTACTAAAAAAGGTCATTACCCCTTACCTTTTATTGATCAAATGCTAGAAAGATTATCCAAACATACACATTTTTGCTTTCTAGATGGTTACTCTGGCTTCTCTCAAATACCTGTGTCAGTTGATGATCAATCAAAGACCACTTTTACTTGCCCTTTCGGTACTTTTGCTTATAGACATATGCCTTTTGGTTTATGTAATGCACCTGCTACCTTTCAAAGATGCATGATGGCTATATTCTGTGACTTTTATGAAAAGATATGTGAGGTTTTCATGGATGATTTCTCCGTTTATGGATCCTCTTTTGATGATTGCTTAAGCAACCTTGATCGAGTTTTGCAGAGATGTGAAGAAACTAATGTTGTATTGAATTGGGAGAAATGCCACTTTATGGTTAATGAAGGTACTGTCTTGGAGCATAAAATTTCTGAAAGAGGTATTGAAGTTGATAAGGCTAAAGTTGATGCTATTGAAAAGATGCCATGTCCCAAGGACACTAAAGGAATAAGAAGCTTCCTCGGTCACGCCGATTTTTATAGGAGGTTCATTAAGGACTTCTCAAAAATTTCTCGACCTCTGACTAATCTATTACAAAAAGATATTCCTTTTGTCTTCAATGATGATTGTGTAGAAGCATTTGAAATACTTAAGAAAGCATTGATTTCTGCACCTATTGTTCAGCCACCTGATTGGAATTTACCCTTTGAAATTATGTGTGATTCTAGTGATTATGTTGTAGGTACTATTCTAGGGCAAAGAGTTGATAAGAAATTAAATGTTATTCAATATGCTAGTAAAACTCTAGACAATGCCCAGAGAAATTATGCTACCACTGAAACGGAATTCTTAGCATTTGTATTTGCTTGTGATAAGTTTAGACCTTACATTGTTGATTCTAAAGTAACTATTCACACTAATAATGCAGCTATTAAATATCTTATGGAAAAGAAAGATGCTAAACCTAGACTTATTAGATGGGTTCTCTTGCTACAAGAATTTTGATTTGCATATTATTGATAGAAAGGGAGCTGAGAACCCCATTGCAGACAACCTGTCTAGGTTAGAAAATGTTCTTGATGACCCACTACCTATTGATGATAGCTTTCCTGATGAATAATTAAATGTCATAAATGCTTCTAGAATTTCTCCATGGTATGCTGATTATGCTAATTATATTGTTGCCAAATTCATGCCACCTAGTTTCACATACCAGCAAAAGAAAAAGTTCTTCTATGATCTGAGACATTACTTTTGGGATGACCCACATCTTTATAAAGAAGGAGTAGATGGTGTTATTAGACGTTGTGTACCTGAGCATGAACAGGAACAGATCCTATGCAAGTGTCACTCCGAGGCTTATGGAGGACACCATGCTGGAGATAGAACTACACACAAGGTATTGCAATCCGGTTTTTATTGGCCTGCTCTCTTCAAGGATGCCCATAAGTTTGTCTTATCTTGTGATGAATGTCAAAGAATTGGTAATATTAGTAGATGTCAAGAAATGCCTATGAATTATTCACTTGTTATTAAACCATTTGATGTTTGGGGCTTTGATTATATGGGACCTTTTCCATCCTCTAATGGGTATACACATATTTTAGTTGTTGTTGATTACGTTACTAAGTGGGTAGAAGCTATTCCACCTAGTAGTGATGATCATAACACCTCTATTAAGATGCTTAAAGAAGTTATTTTCCCGAGGTTTGGAGTCCCTAGATATTTAATGACTGATGGTGGTTCACACTTTATTCATGGTGCCTCTCGTAAAATGCTTGCTAAGTATGACGTTAATCATAGAATTGCATCTCCTTATCACCCACAGTCTAGTGGTCAAGTAGAATTTAGTAACAGAGAGCTCAAATTAATTTTGCAAAAGACTGTTAATAGATCCAGAAAGAATTGGTCCAAGAAACTTGATGATGCATTATGGGCCTATAGAACTTCATATAAAGATCCTATGGGTATGTCTTCGTATAAAATGGTTTATGGTAAAGCATGTCACTTACCTCTCGAACTAGAACATAAGGCATATTGGGACATTAAAGAGCTCAACTATGATTTCAAACTTGCCGGTGAGAAGAGGTTATTTGACATTAGCTCACTTGATGAATGGAGAACCCAAGCTTATGAAAATGTCAAGTTGTTTAAATAAAAGGTTAAAAGATGTTATGATAAAAGGATACAAAAGCGCGAGTTCAATGTAGGTGATTATGTATTTCTATACAACTCTTGTTTAAGATTTTGGCAGGCAAACTTCTCTCTAATGGTAAGGTCCTTACGTTATCGAGGAGGTCTATCGTTCTAGTGCCATAAAAATCAACAACTTTGAAGGCACAAATCCGAGGGTGGTGAACGGTCAAATAATTAAACATTATATCTCAGGTAATCCTATAAATGTTGAAACTAATATTATTGAAACCGTAACCCTGGAGGAATACATAAGGGACACTTTCTGGAACGTTTCAGACTCCGAAAAAGAATAGGTACGTGGTACGGTAAGTAAACCGACTCCAAAACAGTTCTAATGGCAAAATTTCTTCGTTTCAGAATATTTAATAAAATAGGAAAACAAGAAGCAGACCGGAAAGGACACGAGGCTTCCACGAGGGTGGGAGGCGTGCCCTACCCCCCTGGGCGCGCCCCCTGCCTCGTGGGCACCTCGTGTGCTCTCCGGACTCCGTTTTCTTGCACAATACTTCTTTTGGTCGGTAAAAATTCATTATATAATCTCCCGAAGGTTTTGACCACTGTATCATGCAAATATCTCTTATATTTTTTCGAGTTGTCCTGCTGCAGATTAGAGCAGCATGTCGTCCCAGGATTCGGAAGGAGAAAGCTATGTGGCTGATTACCTTGCAGATCCTAAGGTCTATGGGGACGTGGAGCATTGTGGTTGGACTACGGAAGAAGAGGAGGACTATGAACCCAAGGGAAAAGAGGAGACGAGCTCAGACGAAGATGAAGTTCCATTACCTCAACCTGGGGACATGCATGTGGAGTTCAAAAGGTCAAGCCTCCCTGATAGAGTAAAGAAACCTAAGATCGAGTTTATCCCTTTTCACCTATTGCAGGAAAACAAGCAGGAGTTATGCAAAAAGATATTAAGCCTTGAGCATGAGATCGATGATCTAAGGGATCAAAATGTTGTCCTCAAGCACAAATTAAGGAAGAAGCCTACGCCATCAACAAAACCAACACCTTCTTCACCGACAAAGAAGAACTGAGCATTGGGTATGGGCACTCCCCTTGGCAACTGCCAAGCTTGGGGGAGTGCCCCGATATCGTATCACCATCACTTTTATCTTTACCGTTTTTCTTAGTTCGATCCTTTTGGTAAAATCTTGATCTAGTGGAATAAAGTTTTAGTATGATCTAGTTGTGAGTTTTTCTTTATGACCCCTCTATGTAATCGAGTCAGTGAGCTCTATAATAAAGATTAGTGTTGAGTCAAGGGCTTGATAATTTTGCTATGATCTTGAGGGAATAAAATGAAAGAGAAGAAATAAAAAGAGACAAAGAGATCATATGGATCTTATGGGAAGTAATGAGCTCACATATAAAGAGTATGATGAATAAAAGTTGTTGAGAGTTGACAAACATAGTTTTGGTCATCGTTGCAATTAACAGGAAGTAATAAAGAAAGAGAGGTTCTCATATAAATATACTTCTTGGACATCTTTTATGATTGTGAGCACTCATTAAAGTATGACATGCTAAGAGTTGATGTTGGACAAGGAAGACAATGTAATGGGTTATGTTTTCTTACATTAGAGATAAATTATATTGTCATGGATCATCCAACATGTTGAGCTTGCCTTTCCCTCTCATGCTAGCCAATTTCTTCGCACCAAGTAGAGATACTACTTGTGCTTCCAAATATCCCTAAACCTAGTTTTGCCATGAGAGTCCACCATATCTACCTATGGATTGAGTAAGATCCTTCAAGTAAGTTGTCATCGATGCAAGCAATAAAAATTGCTCTTTAAATATGTATGACTTATTAGTGCGGAGAAAATAAGCTTTATAAGATCTTGTGATATGGAAGAAATAAAAGCGACGGACTGCATAATAAAGGTCTATATCACAAGTGGCAATATAAAGTGACGTTCTTTTGCATTAAGATTTTGTGCATCCAACCATAAAAGCGCATGACAACCTCTGCTTCCCTCCGCGAAGGGCCTATATTTTAATTTTATCTTCTACATTACATAAGAGTCATGGTGATCTTCACCTTTCCTTTTTACATTTTATCCTTTGGAAAACACAATATGTTGGAAAGATCCTGATATATATAGTCAATCGGATGTGAGTCTTCATGAACTATTATTGTTGACATTACCTGAGGGAGTCCTAGATTAGGGGGGTCTCCGGACAGCCGGACTATATCCTTTGACCGGACTGTTGGACTATGAAGATACAAGATTGAAGACTTCGTCCCGTGTCCGGATGGGACTCTACTTGGTGTGGAAGGCAAGCTAGGCAATACAGATATGTATATCTCCTCCTTTGTAACCGACCTTGTGTAACCCTAGCCCCCCTCCGGTGTCTATATAAACCGGAGGGTTTTAGTCCGTAGGACAACATACAATCATACCATAGGCTAGCTTCTAGGGTTTAGCCTCTCTGATCTCGTGGTAGATCTACTCTTGTAATACTCATATCATCAATAATAATCAAGCAGGACGTAGGGTTTTACCTCTATCAAGAGGGCCCGAACCTGGGTAAACATCATGTCCCCTGCCTCCTGTTACCATCCGCCTTAGACGCACAGTTCGGGACCCCCTACCCGAGATCCGCCGGTTTTGACACCGACATTGGTGTTTTCATTGAGAGTTCCACTGTGTCGTTGCTACCTCTTGAGCACTGTGTTGGATTTCCCCGAAGAGGAGAGGATGATGCAGCAAAGTAGCGTAAGTATTTCCCTAAGTTTTTCAGAACCAAGGTATCAATCCAGTAGGAGGCTACGCGCAAGTCCCTCATACCTACACAAAAACAATAGCTCAACCCAACCAACGCTCTTAGGGGTTGTCAATCCCTTCACGGTCACTTACGAAAGTGAGATCTGATAGAGATGATAAATAATATTTTTGGTATTTTTCGTATAGAGATGCAAAGTGAAAAGTAAAAGGCAAAGTAAAAAAGCAAAGCAATAATAAAGTGATTGGAGATTAATATGATGAGAATAGACCCCGGGGCCATAGGTTTCACTAGTGGCTTCTCTCAAGAGCATAAGTATTCTACGGTGGGTGAACAAATTACTGTTGAGCAATTGACAGAATTGAGCATAGTTATGAGAATATCTAGGTATGATCATGTATATAGGCATCACGTCCGAGACAAGTAGACTGACTCCTGCCTGCATCTACTACTATTACTCCATTCATCGACCGCTATCCATCATGCATCTAGAGTATTAAGTTAAAAACAGATTAACGCCTTAAGCCAGATGACATGATGTAGAGGGATAATTTCATGCAATATGATAAAAAACCATCTTGTTATCCTCGATGGCAACAATACAATATGTGCCTTGCTGCCCCTTCTGTCACTGGGAAAGGACACCGCAAGATCGAACCCAAAGCTAAGCACTACTCCCATGGCAAGAAAAACCAATCTAGTAGGCCAAACCAAACTGATAATTTGAAGACACTTGCGAAGATAACCAATCATACATAAAAGAATTCAGAGAAGATTCAAATATTATTCATAGATAGACTGGATCATAAACCCACAATTCATCGGTCTGAACAAACACACCGTAAAAAGAAGATTACATCGAATAGATCTCCACGAGAGAGGGGGAGAACATTGTATTGAGATCCAAAAAGAGAGAAGAAGCCATCTAGATACTAACTATGGACCCGAAGGTGTGAGGTAAACTACTCACACTTCATCGGAGAGGCTAGGATGATGATGTAGAAGCCCTCCGTGATCGATTCCCCTTCCGGTGGAGCTCCGGAACAGGCCCCAAGATGGGATCTCGTGGATAGAGAAAGTTGTGGCGGTGGAATTATGTTTTTGGCTCCGTCCCCGATCGTTTGGGGGTACGTAGGTATATATAGGAGCAAGGAGTACGTCGGTGGAGCTTCGAGGGGCCCACGAGGCAGGGGGCATGCCCTAGGGGGGCGCCCTCCACCCTCATGACCGCCTTGTGGCTTTCTTGACGGGGGGTCCAAGTCTCCTGGGTCTTATCTGATGAGAAAATCACGTTCCCGAAGGTTTCATTCCGTTTGGACTCCGTTTGATATTCTGTTTCTCCGAAACACTGAAATAGGCAAAAATCAGCAATTCTAGGATGGGCCTCCAGTTAATAGGTTAGTCCAAAAAATAATATAAAGGTGGAAAATAAAGCCCAATATAGTCCAAAACAATATATAATATAGCATGGAGCAATCAAAAATTATAGATACGTTGGAGACGTATCAGGCATCCCCAAGCTTAATTCATGCTCGTCCTCGAGTAGGTAAATGATAAAAACAGAATTTTTGATGCGGAGTGCTACTTGGCATAATTTCAATGTAATTCTTCTTAAATGTGGTATGAATATTCAGATCCAAAAGATTCAAGACAAAAGTTCATATTGACATAAAAATGATAATACTTCAAGCATACTAACTAAGAAATTATGTCTTCTCAAAATAACATGGCCAAAGAAAGTTCATCCCTACAAAATCATATAGTTTAGTCATGTTTCATTTTCGTCACATAAGTATGCTCTCATCATGCACAACCCCAATGACAAGCCAAGCAATTGTTTCATACTTTAGTAATCTCAAACCTATAAACTTTCACGCAATATATGAGCGCGAGCCATGTACATAGCACTATGGGTGGAATAGAATATAATGAGGGGGGTTATGTGGAGCAGACAAAAAAGGAGAAAGTATCACATCAACGAGGCTAATCAATGGGCTATGGAGATGCCCACCGATTGATGTTAATGCAAGGAGTAGGGATTGCCATGCAACGGATGCACTAGAGCTATAAATGTATGAAAGCTCAACAAAAGAAACTAGTGGGTGTGCATCCAACTAGCTTGCTCACGAAGACCTAGGGCACTTGAGGAGGCCCATTGTTGGAATATACAAGCCAAGTTCTATAATGAAAAATTCCCACTAGTATATGAAAGTGATAAGATGAGAGACTCTCTACTATGAAGATCATGGTGCTACTTTGAAGAACAAGTGTGGTAAAAGGATAGTAACATTGTCCCTTCTCTCTTTTTCTCTCATTTTTTGGGCCTTTTCTCTTTTTTATGGCCTTTCTCTTTTTTGGGGGGGGGGGCTTCTCTTTTTTTATGGCCTTTCTCTTGTTTTATTCCTCACTTTGGACAATGTTGTAATAATGATGATCATCACACTTCTATTTATTTACAACTCAATGATTACAACTCGATACTAGAACAAAGATGACACTATATGAATGCCTCCGGCGGTGTACCAGGATATGCAATGAACCAAGAGTGACATATATGAAAGGACTATGAACGGTGGCTTTGCCACAAATACTATGTCAACTACATAATCATGCTAAGCAACATGACAATGATGAATGTGTCATGATGAACGGAATGATGGAAAGTTGCATGGCAATATATCTCGGAATGGCTATGGAAATGCCATAATAGGTAGGTATGGTGGCTGTTTTGAGGAAGATATAAGAAGGTTTATGTGTGACAGAGCGTATCATATCACGGGGTTTGGATGCACCGGCGAAGTTTGCGCCAACTCTCAATGTGAGAAAGGGCAATGCACGGTACCGCAGAGGCTAGCAAGGATGGAAGGGTGAGAGTGCGTATAATCCAGGGACTCAACATTAGTCATAAAGAACTCACATACTTATTGCAAAAATCTACAAGTCATAAAAAACCTCGGTACTACGCGCATGCTCCTAGGGGGATAGATTGGTAGGAAAAGACCATCGCTCGTCCCCGACCGCCACTCATAAGGAAGACAATCAAATAACACCTCATGTTTCAAATTTGTTTCATGACGTTTACCATACGTGCATGCTACAGGACTTGCAAACTCCAACACAAGTATTTCTCAATTTCACAACTACTCAACTAGCACGACTTTGATATTATTACCTCCATATCTCAAAACAATCATCAAGCATCAACTTTTCTTAGTATTCAACACACACATAAGAAAGTTTTATTATTAATCTTGCATACCAAGCATATTTGGATTTTAAGCAAATTACAATGCTATTAAGACTCTCAAAATAATATAAGTGAAGCATGAGAGATCAATAGTTTCAATGAAACAAATCCACCACCGTGCTCTAAAAGATATAAGTGAAGTACTAGAGCAAAACTATAAAGCTCAAAAGATATAAGTGAAGCACATAGAGTATTCTAATAAATTCCAAATCATGTATGGCTCTCTCAAAAGGTGTGTACAGCAAGGATGATTGTGGTAGACTAACAAGCAAAGACTCAAATCACAAAAGACGCTCCAAGCAAAACACATATCATGCGGTGAATAAAAATATAGCTCCAAGTAAAGTTACCGATAGAAGTAGACGAAAGAGGGGATGCCTTCTGGGGCATCCCCAAGCTTTGTCTTTTAGGTGTCCTTAGATTATATTGGGGGTTCCATGGGCATCCCCAAGCTTAGGCTCTTGCCACTCCTTGTTCCATAATCCATCAAATCTTTACCCAAAACTTGAAAACTTCACAACACAAAACTTAAAGTAGAAAATCTTGTGAGCTCCGTTAGCGAAAGAAAACAAAAGACCACTTCAAGGTACTGTAGTGAACTCATTCTTTATTTATATTGGTGTTAAACCTACTGTATTCCAACTTATCTATGGTTTATAAACTATTTTACTAGCCATAGATTCATCAAAATAAGCAAACAACACACGAAAAACAGAATCTGTCAAAAACAGAACAGTCTGTAGTAATCTG
Source organism: Triticum dicoccoides (assembly GCF_002162155.2). Lineage (NCBI taxonomy): Eukaryota > Viridiplantae > Streptophyta > Magnoliopsida > Poales > Poaceae > Triticum > Triticum dicoccoides. The sequence goes on along the minus strand of NC_041384.1, from coordinate 522,416,941 downwards.
TAGCTAGCGCAAGATATGGAACCCCAAAAATTCTAAAATAAATTGCTGGACGTTCGGAATTTATCTATTAATCATCTGAAAAAATAATTAACTAAATATCACTTTCCAAATAAAAATTACAGCAGTTCTCGTGAGCGCTAAAGTTTCTGCTTTTAACAGCAAGTTCAACAAGACTTTCCCTAAGTCTTCCCAACGGTTCTACTTGGCACAAACACTAATTAAACACAAAAACACAACCAAAACAGAGGCTAGATAAATTTATTTATTAAATAACAGCAGGGAAAAATATTGGGTTGACACTCTTCCAAACCCACTTTCAATAATATTGCAAACACTATTATCAATCTCATATTCATCAAGGGGCTTAAATAAATTTTCAAGATTGTAAGAAGAATCAACCCAATCATGATCATTGCAACAAGATGAGGTCATAGCAAAACTAGCATCCCCAAGCTTAGGGTTTTGCATATTATTAGCACAATTTATATTAATAGAATTTATACTATCATCATTGAAATCAGGCTTTTTATTCAAAGATCCATCGGGAATCACTCCATAAGGTACTTTATCACAATTTTTAGATTCACGAATTTCAAGAAAAACTTCATAAAGATAATCTAGTGCACAAAACTCACTAGCAATTGGTTCATTATAATTGGATCTCTTAAAAAGATTAGCAAGTGGATGAGGATCCATAGGTCTTAGGTTCTCTGTTTAGTAATAAATAAACAACTATTCCATCCATACGAGCAAACACGAAACGGGCAAGAGAGGCAAAATAGAGAAAGAGAGGGAGGATAGAGAGAGAGGCGAATAAAACGGCAAGGGTGAAGTGGGGGAGAGGAAAACGAGAGGCAAATGGCAAATAATGTAATGCGGGAGATAGGGATTGTGATGGGTACTTGGTGTGTTGACTTTTGCGCAGACTCCCTGGCAACGGCGCCAGAAATTCTTCTTGCTACCTCTTGAGCACTGCGTTGGATTTCCCCGAAGAGGAGAGGATGATGCAGCAAAGTAGCGTAAGTATTTCCCTCAGTTTTTGAGAACCAAGGTATCAATCCAGTAGGAGGCTACGCGTGAGTCCCTCGTACCTACACAAAAACAATAGCTCAACACAACCAACGCGCTTAGGGGTTGTCAATCCCTTCACGGTCACTTACGAAAGTGAGATCTGATAGAGATGATAAATAATATTTTTGGTATTTTTGGTATAGAGATGCAAAGTGAAAAGTAAAAGGCAAAGTAAAAAAGCAAAGCAATAATAAAGTGATTGGAGATTGATATGATGAGAATAGACCCGGGGGCCATAGGTTTCACTAGTGGCTTCTCTCAAGAGCATAAGTATTCTACGGTGGGTGAACAAATTACTGTTGAGCAATTGACAGAATTGAGCATAGTTATGAGAATATCTAGGTATGATCATGTATATAGGCATCACGTCCGAGACAAGTAGACCGACTCCAGCCTGCATCTACTACAATTACTCCACTCATCGACCGCTATCCAGCATGCATCTAGAGTATTAAGTTAAAAACAGAGTAACGCCTTAAGCAAGATGACATGATGTAGAGGGATAGTTTCATGCAATATGATAAAAAAACATCTTGTTATCCTCGATGCCAACAATACAATACGTGCCTTGCTGCCCCTTCTGTCACTGGGAAAGGACACCGCAATATCGAACCCAAAGCTAAGCACTTCTCCCATGGTAAGGAAAACCAATCTAGTAGGCCAAACCAAACTGATAATTCGAAGAGACTTGCAAAGATAACCAATCATACATAAAAGAATTCAGAGAAGATTCAAATATTATTCATAGATAGACTGGATCATAAACCCACAATTCATCGGTCTCAACAAACACACCGCAAAAACAAGATTACATCGAATAGATCTCCACGAGAGAGGGGGAGAACATTGTATTGAGATCCAAAAAGAGAGAAGAAGCCATCTAGATACTAACTATGGACCCGAAGGTCTGAGGTAAACTACTCACACTTCATCGGAGAGGCTTGCATGATGATGTAGAAGCCCTCCGTGATCGATTCCCCTTCCGGCGGAGCTCCGGAACAGGCTCCAAGAGGGGATCACGTGGATACAGAAAGTTGCGGCGGTGGAATTAGGTTTTTGGCTCCGTCCCCGATCGTTTGGGGGTACGTAGGTATATATAGGAGGAAGGAGTACGTCGGTGGAGCTTCGAGGGGCCCACGAGGCAGGGGGGCACGCACTCCACCCTCGTGACCGCCTCGTGGCTTTCTTGAGAGAGGGTACAAGTCTCCTGGGTCTTATCTGATGAGAAAATGACATTCCCGAAGGTTTCATTTCGTTTGGACTCCGTTTGATATTATGTTTCTCCGAAACACTGAAATAGGCAAAAAACAGCAATTCTGGGCTGGGCCTCCGTTTAATAGGTTAGTCCCAAAAATAATATAAAGGTGGAAAATAAAGCCCAATATAGTCCAAAACAGTAGATAATATAGCATGGAGCAATCAAAAATTATAGATACGTTGGAGACGTATCAGTCGTCATCATAAGAAGGATGCCTCGCCTCGTTGTCAAGGACAACGTTACCTCTGGGAGAGCCCTGGCTGTAGGCCAAACTCTTCGACTAGGAGGCTTCGTCATGAACACCCGATTGGCTGCTGCGCCGACGATGACTTCTCGGGTCATCGAAAATAGCCTCCACATCGACTCAAAATTTGCCGAGCAGATGGATCCATTGGATCTCTCCTCTTTGAACGAGCTCTTGGATCACATTGCCGCTCTGGGAGTCACTACGGACTATGATCGGATCGGGCTTAAACCCAACCAAAGGGAGATTAACTCTCCGCCGGTCACACATCAGATAGCGGTGGTGGAGGAGCAATGCGCCGATTCTCCCTCAATCCTGAGGACGAACTACATCCGGATTCCCGAGATCTCTGAGTCGGATACTCGCTCACGGGAGGACGCTGCCCTAACCCTGAATCCAGAATCAGGCCGCATACCGAAACCACAGGGCAGCATCTCGGAGCCCGATCTTCTAAGATCGGAAACTCCCCTGCCCCAGGATCACAAATTGGGTCAAGGTCTGGACTTAAATCCACCCACCCACCCAGATACAAACGATCTTTCCCACATTAGGCAAGAGCCCCAAGAGTCAGTACATCACTATTGGGCCAGATTCCTACTTGTAATGAACAAGGTCAAGGACTATTGCGAGGAAGACGCAATTTCGTTCTTTTGCAACAATTGCACGGACAAGGGAGTCCTCAACGCCATAATTCGCTGTGACATAGCACATTTCGCTGACTTGGCATCCATAGTACGGAAATACTGTGCGATGGAAAGTACCTGGAAAACCCAAATGCAATTTTGAGACAATCCGGCTCTGACAAAACCCTCAGTCCAAACTAAAAGGGTGCTGTCGGTGTTCTGGGAACGGGGGTCCCCAGACTTGCCTGCCTGCGGCCTGCGGCATGGCTCAAGTGGGGGCCCAGCGCGGCCCATCTTCTTCAGCTCAAGCTCAAGACCCTAGCAAGGGGCCAAGACTCGTGGGGCGGATGACAAGAAGCTTCCTCAGAGGCAGCCTCACCAGGCAGGCTCGTGAGGAGGCGGAGAGATCAAGGCGGGGATACCTCGCGAGGAGCCTGTGACGCAAGCCATGACGATCAAGACCAGGCGGGCGCCAGGCGGGCGCCGGCCTGCGCAGTGTCCTTGTTTCCCCTTTGGTGCAAAGGGGGCAAGCATAGGCCAAGGCATCGGGTAAAGGTTACCATTCCGGTGCAACGAGACCAAGACTAGCAGAGCGGTAGGACGGATGTCACCGTGGAGCCCAAGACGGCGTCACCACCAGTGCTTTTGGCAGTCGAAGACCACCTTTTGTCAGGATAACTTGTACTATATGTTCCCCTTCAAAATGGCCGACTGTTGGCGCCCTTCCCGCTCATTATTTGGGGAGAGGCCCAGGGCCTCTATAAATAGAGCTAGCCACCACAGAGTAGAGGGATCCGGGATCCGGACAAGGACACCCAGGAGGGACATCTAGAAATCTAGTAGAACCCTAGCAGAGAGAGAGTGTGTGTGAGAGAGGTGACTGAACTCACCCTAGCAGTTCATCGCACCAGCTCAAGAACACCTCTCGCGAGGTTGTTCTTCCCTTGTACTGTTCATCATCAGCCCCTGAGGCAATCCACCACACCACACACTGGAGTAGGGTATTACACCAGAACGGTGGCCCGAACCAGTATAAACCTCGTATCCCTTGTGTTGTTCGTTGTTTCCAGCTTAGATCACGCGAGGAGATTGGACGTAGAACGGTAGGGGAGAGATCTCCGTGCACACCCCAGTGTTCGAACCTCAAGGGTCTGCCGGAACCCGAAATCCGACATTTGGCGCGCCAGGTAGGGGTGCGCCGGAATCTTTCTTCTGCCGTTCGCATGTGATCTTCCGTCGTGTCCATGGCTGACGCTCGTCGGGCTCGCGTCGAGCGCCGGGCTACTCTCGCCACCCGCGTCGCCCAGACAGCGCCCGTCAGCGGACACCCTCGTCGTTCCCCGTCGCCTGCCGCCAACGCCGCCATTGGCCCGACGGGGAACGAGCAGCAGGCCTCATCCCAGCATCCTTCGATACGGCGGGAGGGCCGCACCGCCACACCGTCGCTGACTCCAGCCGCTTCGTCGTCCCGCGCCCGTCACGCCCCCACGGACGCGCACGCCGCGCTGCTCCTGGCAAGAGAACTCTTGCACTACCGCCCCGTCGACGACCTCTACGAAGACTGGCTCGCCCGCATTACCGAGCTCGTCAGCGCCGCATGGGGCTCCCCCTTGCCATCCTTCTCGCTGCCTCGCCCTCCATTCCGCGCAGGAGGCGAGGATCAGGAGGTGCCTCCACCACCTCCTCCCCAAGAAGGCGCCCTGGCTCCAAGGCTTGCAGCCCCAGGGCGAGACCCTCCGCGTCCGGCGCCAGCGCAGCAAGAAAGGATCTGACAAGAGATCCCACGTCCCCAAGAAGGTGCTCGCGCGCTCCCAACGCCGGTGCGCCAAGATCGCGTCCCTGCACCCCCATGACAAGACCCCGTGCTGCTCCAAGCAGCGACGCGCGGTAACCCCCAGGAGCAAGCCCAGTACCAGCAAAAGGCACCGGTGGCCACAGCAGGCTGTCGTGCCCTCACCCCCGAGCTACGCGGCGTCGCATGGCCAGGCAAGTTCAAGCCTGACCTGCCCCCTCGCTACGATGGCACGGCAGACCCCGCGGAGTTCCTACAGCTCTACGAGTTGTGCATCGAAGCCGCCAACGGAGACGAAAGGGTCATGGCGAACTGGTTTCCCATGGCGCTCAAGGACGGGGCCCGCACCTAGCTCCTGGCACAATCTCCTCCTGGGACGAGATGGGCACTCGCTTCACCGCCAACTTCCAGGGCACTCGCGACCGGCCCCCGGCCGTGAGCGATCTGCGCCGCATCAAGCAGCAGCAAGGGGAAACCCTGCAGAAATACATCCAGCCCTTCAACAATGCTCGCCTCAAGATCCCCAAGGTGACTGAAGAAGCCATCATCTCGGCCTTCTCCGATGGCGTACGCGACATCAAGATGAAGGAGGAGCTAGCAATCCATGAAGACCTATGCACATCCCTGGAGCTGTTCCACTTGGCGACCAAGTGCACCAGGGCTGAGGAAGGGCACCTCTCCCTCCTCGAACTCCCAGCTGCCGACCTAGAAGAGAAGAAGCCCAAGGCCAAGGACGTGAAGCGCAAGGAGGCTGCCGTGCTTGCAGCGGAGCCAGACACCAAGCGAGGCAGGGATCAGCCTGATTCATCCAAGGGCAGCTGGTACTACGTGTACCACGACCTCCACACCCACAACACCAACGAATGTCAAGAGCTCAGGGCCGTGAGAGATGGGCGTGCCGGCCGACGCCCCAAGCGCAAAGACAGGGGCTATGGCCGAGGAGGAGGAAGAGATGGAGGACGATGGGAAGACCGCGGCCCTTGCCAAGGGTGGCGTGACCGACCTTGCGAAGATCACTGGCAGGACCAGCCTCGCGAGGGAGGCTGGAGAGGTCAGCCTCGTGAGGATCGCCCGCACGGCAACACAGGCCTTCCACCTCTGCCTCCACCGCCAAGGAGGAACGAAGACCAACATCAAGATGAGGGGGCTGGGGGCTTCCAGGAGCCGCGCGCAATCGCTTGCATCTTGGGTGGCGCGCAGGCCCCAGCCTCACAGCGCATCTTCAAGCAGTTTACTCGCGAGGTGAATGCAGTCCTCCCCAAGCTTGAGGCGACGCGCCCTCTCAGGTGGTCTGCGTGCGCTATCACATTCAGCTCAACGGATCAGCTCAAGTGCGCGGCAACGGCCAGGGTCCTCCCGATGCTTTGCTCCCCAGTCATCAGCAACGTTCAGGTCACCAGGACCCTCATTGACGGCGGAGCAGGACTCAACGTCCTGTCCATCGAGACGTTCAACAATCTCCAAGTGTCGTACGATCAGCTTCAGCCAACCAAGCCATTCTCAGGAGTCACCGATGGTTCCACTGTTCCAATAGGGCAGGTTCGCCTTCCAGTCACCTTCGGGCAGCGCAACAACTACCGCACCGAGCTCATCGACTTCGACGTCGCCCACATCCGTCTGCCATACAACGCCATCCTCGGGTACCCAGCCCTAGCCAAGTTCATGGCAGTGACTCACCATGGATACAATGTCCTCAAGATGCCAGGAAGCGGTGGAGTCATCACCGTACCCTGTGAAGAAAGGGACGCAGTGTGTTCACTTGAGCGCGCGTTCCAAGCCGCAGCAATCGAAGACCCGGACCACAGAAACGGAAGACTTGCCGAGGCGATCCTTAAGAAAAAGAAGGTTTCGCCTGGCCCAAGCCATCAGGAGGCAGGCGCCTCCGGAGGTGTTGAGTCAGGATCTGCGCCCAATCAGGGAGCGCCACCCTCTCTTGCATAGGAAGGCGCGCCCGGCGCCCTCCTCAGGCAGGGCTCGGGGGCTCTTTCTTGGAGAGCCACTGACCTGGCCGGAATCGCGAGGGAGGCGCTCGGGCACCACTTGGAGGGGTGCTTCCAGGCACGTTTCCCTCAGGAAGGTACAAGGCAAGGAAGACCAAACCCGCAGGAGTTCATCGCAAGGAACACCCAAGAGCTACAGGAGTCGAGAGTCATGCGCAGCAGCCGCTGTTCGCCCACTGTGGCCCCACATCCAGGCGAGGATGGTGGGCTGCGCATCTACGTCGACGTGCCAGGGCTCAACCGAGCCATGTCTTAGGAGCGCCTCTGGCCTTCGCGCGTGGGGCGTTGCGAGGGTCCACCTCACAACTACGTTCACATGCCTTTCGGCCTGCCGGACGCGGCCGCCACTCATCAGCGCCTGCTGAGGAGCATTCTGGAGGCTCAGGAGGCCAGGCATGGTGCGGTCCTGGCGGAGATGGAGATGGCCCTCGGAGACCCACCCGCGCCTCAGGAGCCTCCCGAGGCCCCTGGGCCTGGGGGCTCGTGAGGGTCGACGTCATCATCGCGCATCGTCCACTTCTTCAGCATCACTTCATCTTCAATGGCACCAGGTGACATCTTTCTAAGTTCCATTTTTAGCTGGGAGCGCCCACATGGCCGCATCATTCCCAGGCCGTGTGGGTCCGTCCCTGCGGCATGTATCCGTTTTGATTATGCTCTTTACTTACCTTGTTGGGGGCGCCCCCCGGGTTGCATCATCCCCGAGCTGCTCGGGCCTGGCCCTGCAGCGTTTGCTTTTCTCGCGTCTATTTAAGATGAATTTGCTCTTTCGTGCTTAATTGTCATCTACTGCTTATCGCGGACTTCTCCGCTTTCATGCAAAGTGCTTGCACGTTAAAAGGGGGGTACCTGAGCATCGCGACTCATGGGCTCCTACTGGCTCTCCAGCCCTCAACCCCTGGCCTTGACCCACGGCATCGCGACCTGTCATACCAGCGGTGGCTGAGCTAGCTCGAGGGCTAGGACCTAAGGACGTAGAGCATTTGCATTCTAACCACCCTGCAGGAATGCACCATTGATAAAGGCCCAGAGCCAGGCGCAACCCGCCTCAAGGTAGGGCCTCGTGAGTCCCGCGCTGGCTCACGAGTGCCCAAATACACCTCTCCTAGCCCTACCGTGCCGGCCACGTGTCAGGGCGGGGCTGTACACACCCCGGGGGATCCTCCCGGAGGGGAGCCCCCTCCCACGTACCAGTGGAAGCACCATGCTCCGTGTTGGCTGACGACACTGCCGAGGAGCGGCTATGCCCGTACAAATACGGAAGCGCTATGTTCCGCGCTGGTGATAAACAACTGAGGGCGGCCTATGGCCGTACCAACCTCAGGGCGCCCAGAGCTCAGTGTCCGGCACCATCGCAAAGCCTCCCCTCGGGAGCGCCGCGCGAGGGGGCTGGACACGGGGGCTGCGCCCGGGTCTTGCCCGAGCGCACGCCACCTAGCCAGGTCCCTCGGACCTAGTCGTCACGCGCCCCTCCCCGAGCGGAGCCAAGGTATGGAACCCCGCTTGAACGACAAGGGGGACTGCTGAGCATCCTGACTCAGGAGCCTAACTTGCCCCATAGCCCCTCACTCCTTAGTCTCGTCCTGGTTTCCGGTCGGGGCTAACGCTGGGTGAGGTACGCGCGGGGTCGTGCCCTGCCGACGCAGAACGATCAATCCACTCCTCGTTCCCCCCTTTCCTACTTGCTGCTTGTGCGTCAAGGGGGACTGAGGGAGTCCTAGATTAGGGGGTGTTCGGGTAGCCGGACTATACCTTCAGCCGGACTCCAGGACTATGAAGATACGAGATTGAAGACTTCGCCCCGTGTCCGGATGGGACTTTCCTTGGCGTGGAAGGCAAGCTTGGCGATGCGGATATTCAAGATCTCCTACCATTGTAACTGACTCTGTGTAACCCTAACCCTATCCGGTGTCTATATAAACCGGAGGGTTGTAGTCCGTAGGACATCAACTCCATACACAACAATCATACCATAGGCTAGCTTCTAGGGTTTAGCCTCCTTGATCTCGTGGTAGATCTACTCTTGTACTACCCATATCATCAATATTAATCAAGCAGGATTAGGGTATTACCTCCATCGAGAGGGCCCGAACCTGGGTAAAAACATCGTGTCCCTTGTCTCCTGTTACCATCCGGCCTTGACGCACAGTTCGGGACCCCCTACCCGAGATCCGCCGGTTTTGACACCAACATTGGTGCTTTCATTGAGATTTCCTCTGTGTCGTCGCCTTTAGGCCCGATGGCTCCTTTGATCATCAACAACGATGCGGTCCAGGGTGAGACTTTTCTCCCCGGATAGATCTTCGTCTTCGGCGGCTTCGCACTGCAGGCCAATTCGCTTGGCCACCTGGAGCAGATCGAAAGCTATGCCCCTGGCCGTCAAGTCAGGTTTGGAAGCCTAAATTACATAGCAAACATCTGCAGAGATTTGATCTTCGACGGATTTGAGCCACAACCAAGCGCGCCGCACTGTCTTGCGGGGCATGATCTAGCTCTGTCACCGAACAGTATCCCGGAGGCCGCAAACGCACCAGCTCTGACCCTTAATTCGGAGCCAGTTGTGTCAGTCGAGGATGAGCGGTTGCACGTCACCTCGGGGGCTGCGATCTCAAAGGCGATCGAGCCGAACACTAGCCCCACACTCTGCGTGACTCACGACTCCGAGGATCCGGACTCCTCTCCGGACTCCGACCCCCCCCCCCGCGCCCCTGCCGATCGAATCCGATTGGGCGCCAATAATGGAGTTCACCGCCGCGGACATCTTTCAGCACTCGCCTTTTGGCGATATCCTAAATTCTCTCAAGTCTCTCTCTTTATCAGGAGAGCCCTGGCCGAACTACGGTCAGCGAGGATGGGATACGGACGATGAAGAAATTCAAAGCCCACCCACCACCCACTTGGTAGCCACCGTCGACAATTTAAACGACGTGCTCAACTTCGACTCCGGAGACATCGACAGCATGGATGACGATGCAGGAGATACCGATGAACCAACGCCCATAGGGCATTGGACAGCCACCTCATCTCACAATGTGTACATGGTGGATACCCCTAAAGGAAGCGACAACGAGGAAGAAGGGGATGGAACGGGAGATCGACCCCCCGAAAAGCAATCAAAGCGTCGGCGTAAACGCCGACCCAAGCCCCGCCTCGATAAAAACCCAGCCATAGAGTAGGACGAGCCGGTAGACGATGAGCAGGCCTTAGAGCAACCGTTAGAACAGGGCAACCCGGATAGAGAAACCGAACATCCCTCCTCCAGCGAAAATGGCATTCCGGACGACCTCACGCCGGATAAACCCATGGAGCAGAAGAATCTCCACGAGAGGCTCGTTGCAACTGCATGCAGCCTGAAAAAGCAGAAGCGGAAGCTAAAAACAGCGGAAGATGCACTCCGGATTAGATGGAGCAAAGTAATCAATACCACAGATAAATAGGGCGATGGTAGCCGCACTAAAAGCTATCCAAAAAGAAAGCTACTGCCTCAATTCGACGAAGAGGCCCTAGATCCCTCGCATTCAGAAAATAATAAAGCCACACGGCCGGATAGACGAACCCATAAAGCGGCAAGCGGCACCGCACTTAAATCGGCATGCGACCCACCTAAGGATTCGCATCATGGCCCAGTTAGGTCCATTTATGGGCCAAGAAAGCAAGCTCTCGTAAGCAATGCAATAAAGCCATCATCAGAATCCGGCACACCCAAATACAGGGGCGCCGCACACCCCCTATGTTTCACCGATGAGGTCCTAGACTATGAATTTCCAGAGGGATTCAAACCCGTAAACATAGAGGCATATGATGGAACAATAGACCCTGGAGTCTGGATCGAGGATTATATCCTCCACATACACATGGCTAGAGGAGATGATCTCCACGCCATAAAATATTTACCCCTTAAGCTTAAAGGGCCAGCCCGGCATTGGCTTAAAAGCCTTCCTGAAAACACAATTGGAAGTTGGGAAGAGCTCGAGGATGCTTTCCAAACAAATTTTCAAGGGACCTATGTCCGCCCCCCGGACGCAGACGATCTTAGTCACATAACTCAACAGCCCAGAGAATCAGCCCGGCAGTTCTGGAATAGATTCCTCACTAAAAAGAATCAGATAGTCGACTGTCCGGACGCTGAAGCCTTAGCAGCTTTCAGGCATAACGTCCGAGACGAATGGCTCGCCAGACACCTCGGCCAAGAAAAGCCAAGAACAATGGCCGCACTAACAAGCCTCATGACCCGCTTTTGTGCAGGAGAGGACAGCTGGTTGGCAAGGTGCAGCCCCAGCGACCCAAGTACATCCTAAACTAGGGATGGAAACGGAAAACCACGACGCCACAAGGACCGTCGCCGGACTAAGGAAAAAAGTCCGAAGAGCACGGCAGTCAATGCTGGATTCAAAGGCTCATGACAAAATCAGACAAAACCGCCCCTCCAGGATAACAGGGACGATCCATCCAACTTAAATAAAATCCTGGACAGGATATGTCAGATACACAGTACTCCCGGGAAGCCTGCTAACCATACCCATAGAGATTGTTGGGTTTTCAAACAATCCGGCAGACTCAATGACGAACACAAGGGGCTCGACACACCAAGCGAAGACGAGAACGAACCCCAAAAGCATAGCACCAGGAAACAAAAGAACTTCCCACAAGAAGTAAAAACAGTGAACTTACTTCACATAACAAAACGTGCGGCGCCCATAAAGGTACGCACCACACGACCTATCCCCAAAGGCTCCCGCCACTGGTTGTCAAAACCAATCATCTTCGATCAGCTAGACTATTCTAGAAATATCAAGAATGCAGGCTGGACTGCCTTGACACTCGATCCAATAATTGGCGGACTCCAGGTTTCAAATGTCCTTATGGACGGCGTCAGTGGACTAAACCTGATATATCAGGATACAATCCATCACATGGGGATAAACCCAGCAAGAATCCGCCGCAGCAAAACCTCCTTTCAAGGGGTAACACCTGGTCCAGACACCCATTGTATGGGTTTTCTCCGGCTCGAAGTTATATTCGGCTCTGCCGATAACTTCCGCCGCGAAAAGCTGACCTTCCATATCGTCCCGTTCTCAAGTCGCTATCAAGCACTACTGGGACACGAAGCTTTCGCTCGCTTTAACGCAATACCGCATTATGCATCTCTCACGCTTAAGATGCCCGGTCCACGAGGCATCATCTCTTTGATGGGGAAGCACTAAAGTGCGCCTCCCCAAGCGGAGGACTGTGCGGCCGCTTTGATAGCCCCACAGTAAAATGGCCTCACCGGCCAAAAAACTTCGAAATAGGTCATTAAAGACCACGAACGCGGATAGATGAGTTCGGAAAAATCATCATTGATGCAGGCTTAGTGGCCATATACCCCCACTAGAGGCTCCATGCATATACAATAAGAGACAATAAAGCTCAATTTTATATATTTTACTTTATACTTTGTTTATTTTAAACTTTTGTTCGGCACGACCCGTTTTCAACTCAGTTCCTCTCTTTTACAGATGAACATCATGCGGCGCCCGTCCAGGATACGGCACAACGGAGACACAGGCGCAGACGTGCAGTAGGGACCCGTCCTAAAGGGTTCTTTTTAGATTAAGACCCTGCATAAACCTTTTTTACTGTATCTTGTTGCTACACATCCCCTGGTTTTTTCTGATATAACCAAGGAGGAGGCTGGCGTCTTGGCATGTGGCCACGTCAGAATTTTTGCACGTACCTGGACACTAGGGGCTTTTTTAATAAAGAGTGTTGTTTCGCCCGCACTCATAAAGACCGAACACCTTAGGGAGTGTTCGGCGTCGCGAGTTTTGGCATTATATGCATCAGCTGCGAATCATGTCTTTGGTCAAATGTTGGGTTGCCCGGCTCCTGAGTTCCGCTACCTTACGTTCCGCTCTATCGGCTAAGGTAGCACCAGGAGAACTACTGCGATTATGCCCCGGTTCGGCCGGGCGAGCACCTCAGTAGAGAAAGCCGAAAACTGACTGTCATGATGTAGCGTGAGACTGGTCAGCCACTCGGTGACCTATCGGAATCTATCGGATTCCTCCGCTTTAACGAAGGGCCGCTTCCCGGTCAGGCACATACGCGCCCCGAACTCGGACGAGCGCAGTCGCCACCAAGGGGCTACCTAAATAGTCTCACTGTCAAGCTCCTATGGCTAAGTGAAAGTGTTAAAGCATTATAGTCCGGTTGCCTGGCCCGCTGCGCTATCACCGCCTTTGTAGGACCAAGACGTTGGGTTAAATATGAAAATGCGTCTTCTGCGAGCACCCCCGCACTATGCGCGTGGGGGCTGAAGCCAACGACTTCCATCTTTCAGATTTTGTATATATATATATATCTTAAAACAGCCGCACAGGAGGTGTTCCCAATACTTGAAGCCACAAGTATAAAAAGGCCACTATAGTTTATCAAAATATTACTTTATAATTACATATGCTATCATAACATAGCATCTTTCGAGCACTGCGTCTCTATTACACGAGCGCCTTCAAGGACTTCCTGAAAATAGTGCTCGGAGGGTACTCGGCTTTTGTCCGAATCTCGAGATGCAACAACGGTGGTCTCCATCTCTGCCCAGTATGTCTTGACACGGGCAAGAGCCATCCTTGCGCCCTCTATGCATGCTGACCTCTTCATTGCATTAATACGCGGCACCGCATCAAGGAATTGCTGCACCAAGCTGAAATAACTCTTCGGCTCTGATCTCCCCGGCCATAGATGACCCATGACGTACTTCATGGCGAGTCCGGACAACCTATTCAGTTTGGCCCATTGAGCCAAACGATCGTCCACTGCCAGTGGACGCTCTGGATTGTGAAACTGCGACCAGAAAAGCTTTTCCACTTCGCGATCTTTCTGATCTCGAAAGTGTTCGGTCGCATCAGCAGCACTCGCTGCCAAATCCAGATAGGTATCCTCCACACTCCACATCCGGTCCAACGGAGCAAACTTCGGATCGCAAAATTTCCTTCGCAGCATAAAGGGCTTTCCAGCCGCAATCTGTTCGGCCTGACGCAGCTCCTCCTTCGCAGCTCTCATCGCAGAGCGCGCGTCCTTGGCATTGGCAACGGCCTTCTCTAAGTCCGTCTGTTTCGCTTGGTCTTCTTTCTCAAGAAGTCTACAACGGTCTGCAGCACTCTTTAACTTTTCGGCCATCTCGGCCATCTCTTCCTTGCTTCGGCAATGAGCAGACTATTCGACTCTCAGCTCTTCAAGGGCTCTCTTGGCAGCCACATCACTTTCTCTGGCTTGTTCTTTAGCTCGGGCAAGTTCTGCCCTAAGACTCTCCACGGCGGCCGCACCATCCGCGTCAAGCACACACATCGTAAGACACTGGCATAAAACTCTTCTTACCTGATGCCGCCCAAGGAATTACATACCTTGAGCCTCATCAAGCCGCTTGTTGACAAGCGCGATGTCGGCATCTGCCACGTCCAGTTGCCGCTTTAGTTCGGCAAAATCATCAGTTCGGATCGATTCCGGACACCCTGCCGCCTACATTCAAAGGCGACATCTTAGACCTGGGATTATGATCCTCCGCGTGTCGTCATTTCTTGACGACGCACAGAGTCTCAGGGGCTACTATCTACACAGGGCGCATCTTATTCATGCGCAACTGACAGAAGTGTACATTATCTAATGTACCTCAAAACCCGTCAATAAACTTTTGACGGCCTCATGCAATCCACTCTCTGCGGATGAGATCCTTTCAATCACTGTGCCCATCAATGCAAGGTACTCCTCCGAGATAGAAGCTCGCCCCAGCAGAATCTTTAGCTCCTCCGGCCGAGCACCAGACGGTGCCGGACTTGTCACACGACCTCTTTCAAAGGCCGGACGCGGAGAACCTCAGGGGGCCACATAGCTATCTTCCGCCCCTGCCGGATTCGGAGAAACCCTCCGCAACGACACCTCAGGGTCGCCCGCCTCACTAGGCGGCACGGCAGGGGAGGCGTCCCGCTCTCCATCATCTCCAGAAGGAGGTCCCCCGAAGACGAGCTCTGCTGAGAAGGGCTGAGGTCCGAGCTACAAGATAAAAATTTGGTTAATCTTCTCAGATATAAACCAAGGATTTCCCTTACCCCTCGAAAGGAAAATCTTTCTCTACTTATGGCTCGCTGGAGGGCTGATCCCCTTGAGGGCGTAGTCCAGCCGAGGAACTCCCCGGTGTCGGACCCTTTGACAAGGATTTTTTTCCCCGCTTCGAGCCCATGGTTTCCGGGTCATCAGAGGCGGCTCTCTTCTTCCCCTTAGGAGAGGAATTGTCGGTTCCTCCCTTCGGAGCAGCCTCCTTCGAGGAGGACATAGTTTCCTTGTCCTCCCCCTTGCTTCCCTCCAAAGGCATTATCTCCAGCATCCTGACCAGCATGGGATCTGGCCTGGTTTCGGGAAGGGGAGCCGGACACCTGATCAGCTTTGCCTTCGCTATCCACTCCTATTTGAAAGGACGGCTCTTTTAGGGGCAAGTTTATGACAATTATACGGATAGAAGGTCCGGGCACTAGGTTGCTTACTTGAGTATCCGGGCAATTGCAGCTTAGGCCTGCGTCCTCGGTTAAATCCGGACACATCTCTTGTGATCCGAAGAACAGTTTATACATCTCCGCGGGCGTTGCGCCCATGAAATTCTGGAGAGCTCGCGGTCCCTCTGGATTAAACTCCCACAGGCGAAGGGAGCGACGTTCACCTTGACTAGGCTGAGGTCTCCTTCCAAGAGATCCTTAATGCGGCCCTGTAACAAGGGCACGTCTTTGGGCAAACCCCAATCTAACCCTCTGTTGACCCATGACGCTAGCCGTGGTGGGGGACCCGAGTGAAAGGCAGGAGGCGCCACCCACTTGGTACTCCGAGGAGCGGTGATATAAAACCACTCTCGTTGCCACAAGGCTAGCTCCTCTTGAAAAGAGCCCTCGGGCCATGGAGCATCAGCATTTTTGCTTATAACAGTGCCTCCGCACTCTGCGTGTTGTCCCTTGATCATCTTCGGCTCCACTTTGAAGGTCTTGAGCCATAATCCGAAGTGAGGGGTAACACGGAGGAACGCTTCACACACGACAATAAACGAGGACATATGGAGGATGGACTCCGGAGCTAAGTCATGGAATTCCAGCCCGTAATAAAATAGCAGTCCCCTCACAAAGGGATCCATTGGGAAGCCCAGCCCCCGAAGGAAGTGAGACATGAACACCACGTTCTCACCGGGCTGGGGACTGGGAATGACCTGCCCTTGGGCAGGCAACCTATGCGAAATTTCGCGGGTCAGGAACTTAGCCTCCCTCAACTTTAGTACGTCCTCCTCCGTGACGGAGGAGGGCATCCATCGGCCTTGAAGGTCAGAACCGGACATCGTCGAAGGTCCAAAGCGCCTGGAATCTGGAGCCTAGGGTGTTGGAACTCGAGGCGACGGGCGAACTCGCTTGAGATTGAAAAAAGGAGTAAGGCCTTGGTCTCTTTATAAGAGGTTGAATACCAAGAGCCCTCCCCGTAACCGTTCGGGACTCGTCTTTAATCGAGTAAACGTGCTAACGGGCACGGTTGGGTTACCCACGTCCGTATTGATGAGAGTCCCGTAAAAGGGGTACACGATCTCTGCTTTGACAAGACGTGCCAAGGAAACTGCCTCGCAAAATGTGCTGAGGTGGAAAAGTAAAAACGATTCGAGTAAAGGACTTGGCCGTAGTGTGATGACGCACTGCGGAATACGTCAGCAGATTTGATTTGTGTTAATATTATTCTCTCTATGGCAATATGTGGAAACTTATTTTGCAGAGCCGGACACTACTCTTGGTGTCTACAATCTTCTATGAAGGACTTGGAGGAGGAACCCGCCTTGCAATGCCAAAGACAATCTGCGCGCCGGACTCGTCGTCATTGAAGCCTGGTTCAGGGGCTACTGAGGGAGTCCTGGATTAGGGGGTGTTCGGGTAGCCGGACTATACCTTCAGCCGGACTCCAGGACTATGAAGATACGAGATTGAAGACTTCGTCCCGTGTCCAGATGGGACTTTCCTTGGCGTGGAAGGCAAGCTTGGCGATGCGGATATTCAAGATCTCCTACCATTGTAACTGACTCTGTGTAACCCAAACCCTATCCAGTGTCTATATAAACCGGAGGGTTGTAGTCCGTAGGACATCAACTCCATACACAACAATCATACCATAGGCTAGCTTCTAGGGTTTAGCCTCCTAGATCTCGTGGTAGATCTACTCTTGTACTACCCATATCATCAATATTAATCAAGCAGGAGTAGGGGATTACCTCCATCGAGAGGGCCCGAACCTGGGTAAAAACATCGTGTCCCTTGTCTCCTGTTACCATCCGGCCTTGACACATAGTTCGGGACCCCCTACCCGAGATCCGCCGGTTTTGACACCGACAGGGACTCCTGAGCATTGTGACTCAGGAGCCTAACTTGCCACGTAGCCCCTCACTCCTTAGTCCCGTCCTGGTTTTCGGTCGGGGCTAACGCTGGGTGAGGTATGCGCGGGGCCGGGCCCTGCCGACGTAGAGCGCGAGCAAGTAGGGGAGAAAAATGCAAATTCCAGGAAATTCAAAGCAAATATTACAAGCCATAGATTGTTTCATGACGCCAAACACAAGTTTAAACGCCTCCGCGAGGCATGGTGCATGTTGCGGGAATAAAAATAGGACAGAAGACGCGAAGGGATCACTCTTCAGTGGCGCCGCCGCCTGTGGTGGAGACACGCTGGACGACTTCGCCTCCCGGGGCCGTGGAGCTGGCGGCACCGCGCCCGGGCAAGACGCTGAAGGCACGGAACCTCCTCAGCAAAGCTTCGGCTCGGCCTTTCACGGCCTCAGCGGTAGCGGCGGCAAGGTCGCCGCTCATGGGTTCCAGCAGGCTGTCGAAGTCGACGTCGGGGTCGCGCAGGTAGACGTGGCTGAGGACGTGCGTCAGCGCCGCAGAAGACAGGGCGCGCGCCTCGGCCTCGGCCATGGGGCCAAGGCCGTCTACGACATCTTCAAGTGCACGGACCAGGAAGGGAAGCAGCTTGGCGGGGCCGTCCTCCGCGCCGGCCAGCGGCTCCTCCAAGCCGCTCTCGTAAAGCGTCTTCAGCATGGCACGAGCACTCTTCTCCATCTTCGCGAAGGCCACCCGATCCTCCGCCAGGACCTTCGCCTTGGCGTCTAGCTTGGTCCTCTCCGCCTTCAGCGACCGGTCCAGCGTCTCCAACCGGCCATGGTGGTCATCAAGCTTGACGTCCCGGTCCTTGACGGCAGCCTCCCGAGCCTTCATCTCCTTCTCTTTCTCCTAGCGGCCACAGACCTCCTTGGCGAGCTCGTCGCGCAGGCCTTGCAGCTCGGTCTCCAGCGCCTCGCTGCGAGCCTTGGCAGCCTCAGCGTCGCGCTGGGCAGTGTTGCGAGCGGCCTTGGCTTGGTTGGCGGCCTGCTTCTCCCCTTCGGAGGCCGCCACGGCCTGGCTCAGTGCTGCTCGGACGGAGGCAGCGGAACGGGCCCAGCCAGAAGCTAACTCCAGGCGCCCGGCCACTAGGCGAGGGTCCGCGCTCAGAAGATCCTTCCGCAGCTGGCTCAGTTCACTAGTGACCTGGTCTAGGATGGCGGCAGAGGGAGCAGAAGAAGCGGGAACCGGCGGAGCGGGCGAAGAAGACGGCAGCGTGATCACGGCTCGGTAGGAAGGAACCCCTGGGCCTGGGCTTCCCTGGCTGCAGCATCGAGCGTAGTCGACTCCAGGGTCAGCGGGGCAACGGGGGCTGACTCCTCGCCGAGGCATCCCAGTCGGCCTCGCGAGGACGACCGGGCAGGGGAGGCGCGAGCCGCGCCGTCTTTCCTCTTAGTGGACGAAGGCGCCATCCCGGCAGGTGGACTCGCCCCAAGCGGGGCAGCAGAAGCTCCTTTCAACCTCTTCGCCGCAGGCGCCAGCTTGACAAAAGAATACGGACATCAAGCCTCGGTGGCAGAAACCAAGCAAAGCACGAATCAAGCACTTACTGGTCGTCGCTCACGGACCCAAGCAACCTCCGGCCGAACTTGAAGCCAGAGAGCCTGCAGCTGGGGTCAGCCTCGGGAGGCCCGAAAGCAGAAGGCACCTCAGGAGGACTGGAGCTGGCCTCGGATCGCTCAAGGACCGGAGCAGACCCTGGGGCAACCAGTCCCGACCTGCCCTTCCTCGCGACCAAGGGAGAGTCCTCCCCTCCTCGCCTGGCGCCAGCATCGTCGTCGTCCGGCATGGCGTGGAGGACCTAGGACCTGCGCCGAGGGAAAGACTCCCTCGACCCCTCGCCAGTCGCTTCAGAGTCGGATTCTTCTTCCTCCGCCTCTTCTTCCTCCTCGCTCTCGCTGGAGCTGTCGGAGGACACGTTCACCATCGCCAGCGCCGCAAGACCCTCGGGAGCTTCCACGGGCACCAGCCCATCGC
Organism: Triticum dicoccoides; assembly: GCF_002162155.2. Taxonomy (NCBI): domain Eukaryota; kingdom Viridiplantae; phylum Streptophyta; class Magnoliopsida; order Poales; family Poaceae; genus Triticum; species Triticum dicoccoides. Next base: position 522,397,552 of record NC_041384.1, on the reverse strand, counting down.
CATTGAAGGTGGGCATGGCATTCACCACCTGCTCCCAGTCGTCACGAAGGAACAGGGGGACGGGGCACCCACCGGCTTCGCCACGTCTACCCCAACCAAGGAATGGAGGTTCGCGACCAGATTCTCATCGGTCAGGGCCTCCGAGCTCAGGCGCAAGGCGGCGTCCGCTTCCCCAATCCTCCACAATGGGAGCGAGTGCTCCTGGAGTGGAGCCACCCGGTGCTCCAAGAACTCCCTCAGGAGCGTGGATCCAGTCAGCTTCGTCATCCCCAAGTTGCTCGGCCTCAGGTCCGCGTTCATCCTCTTCAGCACCGCCCTCGCACGGGGGTCGACGAGCTCCGCGCGGGACCACACGTCGACAGCCTTGGGCTGTCCCGTAGGCAACACCAGACGGGGGTGGAGGCACCCGATGTCCACCATGACCCACTTGCTCCGGAAGCCTTCGATTCTCTTCCCAGGCTTCGAGATGGCATTGGAATTGGAGTATGCGATGAAGCTCGCACATGCGGAGACATGGCCACCAGAAACCCAGAGGGAAAAATAGTGACGCAACAAGGCCACCGAGGGCTTTACCCCGACATGAGCCTCACAGTAGTAAGCAAAAATTGCCAAGAGAAGAACAAAGTTGGGGTGGAGATGCAGAGCCTGCAAGTTGTACTGGCGGAGAACAACAAAGAAGGACTCAGAGAAAGGAGGCACCAGACCGGCGATGATGGCGCTCACAAAGAGCGGATAGAAGGTGCTCCCCCTGCCTTCAGGCTGGTCGGAATCGGCCTTGAGCACAGTCGCCCCCTTGCTGCCCTGCACCATCATCATCAGGCGCGTGAGGGCGAGGCTCTTCTCCGACAAGTTCGGGGAATCCAGGGCCGACGAGTACCAGGCCTCGGTCGGGGACTTGCGAGGCGCCATGGCATGCCGGGCGAGAAGGATTGAGACAAATCTGGAGGATTTCGGAAGCAAGAAAGAGGAGAGCGAGAAAGGGGATCTGGAGCGAGGCGAACGAGAACAAAGCAAGTAAGTCTGGCCCGGCCACCTCTTTTGTCAGATGTACTGTTGCCAAGGCATCATGGGGGAGCGCAGATGCCCACATCTGATCAATCGCCACGCGGCGCCCAAGGCCGTAGGCTGTTAGGGCCCGCGGCGCTTCGCGCTTGCCCCTTCGCTTCCCTGCTAGGCCAAGCCCGGGCACGCCTTGGGCCCGGGGGCTACTGTCGGCGTTCTAGGAATGAGGGTCCCCAGACTTGCCTGCCTGCGGCGTGGCTCAAGTGGGGGCCCAGCGCGGCCCATCTTGATCAGCTCAAGCTCAAGAGCCTCGTGAGGGGCCAAGCCTCGTGGGGCGGATGACAGGAAGCTTCCTTAGAGGCAGCCTCACCAGGCAGGCTCGTGAGGAGGCGGAGAGATCGAGGCGGGGATACCTCGCGAGGAGCCTGTGACGCAAGCCATGACGATCAAGACCAGGCGGGCGCCAGGCGGGCGCCGGCCTGCGCAGTGTCCTTGTTTCCCCTTTGGTGCAAAGGGGGCAAGCATAGGCCAAGGCATCGGGTAAAGGTTACCATTCCGGTGCAACGAGACCAAGACTAGCAGAGCGGCAGGACGGAGGTCACCGTGGAGCCCAAGACGGCGTCACGACCAGTGCTTTTGGCAGTCGAAGACCACCTTTGGTCAGGATAACTTGTACTATATGTTCCCCTTCAAAATGGCCGACTGTTGGCGCCCTTCCCGCTCATTATTTGGGGAGAGGCCCAGGGCCTCTATAAATAGAGCTAGCCACCACAGAGTAGAGGGATCCGGGATCCGGACAAGGACACCCAGGAGGGACATCTAGAAATTTGGTAGAACCCTAGCAGAGAGAGAGTGTGAGAGGCGACTGAACTCACCCTAGCAGTTCATCGCACCAGCTCAAGAACACCTCTCGCGAGGCTATTCTTCCCTTGTACTGTTCATCATCAGCCCCTGAGGCAATCCACCACACCACACACTAGAGTAGGGTATTACACCACAACGGTGGCCCGAACCAGTATAAACCTTGTGTCCCTTTTGTTGTTCATTGTTTCCAGCTTAGATCACGCGAGGAGATTTGACGTAGAACGGTAGGGGAGAGATCTCCGCGCGCACCCCAGTGTTCGAACCACAAGGGTCTGCCGGAACCCAAAATCTGACAGGTGCACTCTCATAAGTCGCCCGACTCAATTACAAAGAAGAAAAAGCCCACTACAGGGCGTGGAACCGTATTGGAGGGATGACTTAACGGGCCCTGCAAAATCCATAGTACAACGGATACCATATCAACACACAGCCTTAGAGCATGTTGGGTACTCCGGCAGGTTGCCGAAAGCGGTGAGGATCTCCTCATCCAAAATACTTCAGAGCACCTTCCCACGGATAACAATACAGTATTGACGGTCTTCGAGACCTTCGCCTCAAATAATAGGCGTAAGCGAGCACCCCGCAGCCTTGCCGAAGTCTGCCACATGGCAGCAATAAATCCATGGAGCGACACGGCTATCACCTTCAATGCCAGTGACGAACCCAAATTCTGAATAGCCCAAGCACCAGCCGCTTTGGTCCTCAGCCCAATCGTGGATGACAGTCGACTATCTGGTTTTTCTTTGTTAGGAACCATGTCCAGAATTGCCTAGCCGATTCCTCTGGCTGCTGAATTATGTGGCTTAAGTCGTCGGCATCCTGTGGTCGCACGTAAGTGCCCTGGAAGTTGTCGAGGAATGCGGTTTCCAGGTCCTCCCAAGAACCGATTGAGTCTGCTGGCAAGATGTTAAGCCAATGCCGGGCCAGTCCTTTAAGTTTGAGCGGGAGGTATTTGATGGCGTGTAGATCATCGCCGGGTGCCATGTGGATGTGAAGGAGATAATCCTCGATCCATACCGCCGGATCTGTTGTGCCATCGTATGATTCGATGTTTACGGGTTTGAAACCCTCTAGGATTTTATGATCCATTACTTCATTCGTGAAGCATAGCGGGTGTGCGGCGCCTCTATACTGGGCTATATCACGACGTAGCTCGAAAGAGCTGTGTCTGTTGTGTTCGGCCCGGCCGGATTTGTTGTATCCGGAGTGAAGATCATCGTCACGTGTCGTAGGGCGCCTGCGGGATCCATAGATCGATCTTGTTTGTCTTGCCTTATCCTCCAGTACGTCTCGCAGGTCTGGTGCATTTTCCCGTGCCTTAGTTGAGCGGCATCGGGACATGGCTTGGGTGGAGGGCCGATAGGCCTCTCTATCGCGACCGCGAGGTGGCCGGTCTGCCATGTCGTGCGTTGGTGATGTAGGTGCTTCCTCCTCTGATCGGGGTAGCGGCCTGCGCTTTGGGTAACTCTTGGAGGGGCGTTCGAGTTCATACTCTTCGGCCGCAAGGACTTCAGTCCATCTGTCAGCTAGCAAATCTTGGTTAGCTCTAAGTTGTTGCTGCTTTTCCTTGAGGCTGCTTGTCGTGGCTAAAAGCCTGCGTTCGAAATGCTCTTGTTCGGCGGGGTCTGATGGTACGACGAATTCGTCGTCATCGAGGCTTGCCTCGTCTTCGGAGGGAGGCATATAGTTATCATCCTCGACCTCTCGGTCTGCCGCTCTCTTCTGAGGGCTGGCTTCTCCATCTCCCTGTGCCGAATCTTGCTGGGGTGGGTGTTCTTCGGCGCTATCTGGGGTAGTATTATCTCCCATGCCGGAATCACCGTTTTTGCTTTGGCGGGATTTAGAGCGGCGCCGCTGACGCTGGCGCTTTGGCTGTTTCTTGGAGGTGTCATCCCCCGCTGTTCCATCGCCATCTCCATCTTTTGGAGTATCCACCATATATATGTCACATGAAGAGGTGGCCTTCCAGCGCCCTACAGGTGCTGGTTCCTGTTCGTCTCCTACATCGTCGTCCATACCGTCGATGTCTTCGGAGCCGAAGTCAAGCATGTCGGTTAAATCGTCGACAGTGGCTACAAAGTGGGTGCTGGGTGGGCTTTGAACTTTTTCATCATCCGTATCCCATCCTCACTGACCGTAATCCGGCCAGGGCTCTCCTGATAAAGAGAGAGACTTGAGAGAATTCAGGATGTCACCAAAAGGCGAGTGCTGAAAGATGTCCGCGGCGTGAACTCCATTATCGGCGCCCAATCGGATTCGATTGGCAGGGGCGCGGGGGGTTTGGAGTCCGGGGAAGAGTCCGGATTCTCGGAGTCACGGGTCATGCAGAGTGCGGGGCTGGCGTTCGGCTCGATCACCTTTGAGATCGCAGCCCCCGAGGTGACATCCAACCGCTTATCCTCGATTGGCGCAATAGGCTCCGAGTTAGGGGTCGGAACCGGTGCGTGTGCGGCCTCTAGGACACTGTCCGGAGGCAGAGCTAGATCATGCCCCTCGAGATAGTGCGGCGCGCTTGGCCGTGGCTCGAACCCGTCGAAGATCAAGTCTCCGCAGATGTCAGCCGTGTAGTTTAAGCTTCCAAACCTAACTTGATGGCCAGGGGCGTAGATTTCGATCTGCTCCAGGTGGCCAAGCGAATTGGCCCGCAGTGCGAAGCCGCCGAAGACGAAGATCTGTCCGGGGAGAAAATTCTCACCCTGGACCTCATCGTTGTTGATGATCAAAGGAGCCATCGGGCCTAAAGGCGACGACACAGAGGAACTCTCAATGAAAGCACCAATGTCGGTGTCAAAACCGGCGGATCTCGGGTAGGGGGTCCCGAACTGTGCGTCAAGGCCGGATGGTAACAGGAGACAAGGGACACGATGTTTTTACCCAGGTTCGGGCCCGCTCGATGGAGGTAATACCCTACTCCTTCTTGATTAATATTGATGATATGGGTAGTACAAGAGTAGATCTACCATGAGATCAAGGAGGCTAAACCCTAGAAGCTAGCCTATGGTATGATTGTTGTGTATGGAGTTGATGTCCTACGGACTACAACCCTCCGGTTTATATAGACACCGGATAGGGTTAGGGTTACACAGAGTCAGTTACAATGGTAGGAGATCTTGAATATCCGCATCGCCAAGCTTGCCTTCCACGCCAAGGAAAGTCCCATTCGGACACGGGACGAGGTCTCCAATCTTGTATCTTCATAGTCCTGGAGTCCGGCTGAAGGTATAGTCCGGCTACCCGAACACCCCCTAATCCAGGACTCCCTCACCTCCTGAGGCAGAGGTGGAGGGTTCGCCTGACTCCCATCATTGCAGTCTGGATTCAGACGCGTTGGAGAAGCCATCCTGAAGAAGGTGACATCCATTAGAATCTTGATAGACAGATAGACAAGCTGAATCAATGGATAGAAATTGCAACATATAGTCTTCACAATAAACATTCGAACAAGGATTGAACGAATGAATTCCAAAGTTAACATCACACGTCCATTAATTTGAGAAGCCACTTAGATCAAGGTTGGTGAATGAAACCACAAGGTACGACTGGAACAAATAAGTGGTAAGGATTACCCAATCATAGACCAAATACCTGCGGGAAGAAATACCAGAGCTACTTGAATTCCCACCTATAAACTCCCGAAACTTTCTAGTTATGCAATCTGGTGTTGGGGATACAGGGAGGCACAATATATATCACACAACTAACAAGCCCTACGCTCCAACTGTATCCATCCGTCAACACATAACCAAGAAAACTCCGGAAATCATGTACCTCAACCTTCGAAAAGCATCTGTTATACGAGTTATGGCAATACTCCCGAACTCCCGCCCCAGTACTGGGTGGCGTCGAGGTTATCTCACCAACAACTACATAAAAGAGATTTTCGATGTCGGCGAACTCAGGTATTCCAGAACTACAACGATAAAATTGTGACGACAACACCTCGGAGCTCAACTCCCCGGGACACTGCCACAACCCCTAAATGTCAGGAGGCACCAAGAATAATGTTCTCATCACAAGAATATCAGAACGATCCCAAGATACCCGCGTGATCCTAAAAAAATCGTGAAATTTGAGGAGAGGAAAGTCAAAACATCTACGTCAGGAGGCCTCACCAGAGCGACGAAGGTGTTGAGGAGTAAAAAGAATCCTACTCTCCGATATCCCCAAAATGTTTTGACGTCTGGACTTAAAACATTTTTGTTCTAGACTCAACAACATCAGCGATTTGATCAAGCATGGGGCTCCTAAGTGTGGGATGGCTCTGATTACCAACTTGTAACACCCACGATGCGGCTATATCTCCCACGTGTCGAGGCACGACTTAGAGGCATAACCGCATTATGATTTTGTCGCAAGAAGGGTTATCTTCACACAATCCCATGTAATGAACAAGAAAGGGGTAAAGAGAACTAGCTTACAATCGCCACTTCACACAATACTTAAATAAAACATACATCATCCAAAATACACACATAAACCGACTACGGTCAAATCCAAATGAAAAGAAGATAACCCCAAATGCTAGAACCCCCATAGTCCCAACTGGGCTCCACTACTGATCAACAGGAAACGAAACATAGTAACGACCAAGGTCCTTGTCGAACTCCCACTTGAGTCCAGTAGCATCACCTGCACTGGTATCATCGGCACCTGCAACAGTTTTGGAAGTATCCGTGAGTCATGAGGACTCAGCAATCTCAAAACCCGCAAGATCAAGACTATTTAAGCTTATGGGTAGGATAAGGTAATGAGGTGGAGTTGCAGCAAGCGCTAAGCAAATATGGTGGCTAACATACGCATACAAGAGTAAGATGAGAAGCTACGCAACAGTTGTTAAGATAGAAGTGATCCTGAAACTACTTACATTCAAACATAACCCAAACCGTGTTCAATTCCCGGACTCCACCGAAAAGATACCATCACGGCTACACACGTGGTTGATTCATTTTAATTAAGTCAAGTGTTAAGTTCTCTACAACCGGATATTAACAAATTCCCATCTGCCACATAACCGCGGGCACGGCTCTCGAAAGTGTATACCCTGCAGGGGTGTCCCAACTTAGCCCATCACAAGCTCTCACGATCAACGAAGGATATTTCTTCTCTCGAAAAGACCTAATCAGTCTCAGAATCCCGGTTACAAGACATTTCGTCAATGGTAAAACAAGACCAGCAAGACCGCCCGATGTGCCGACATATCCCGATAGGAGTCGCACATATGCCGTTCTCAGGGCACACCAGATGGGACAAGCTACGAGTAAAACCAGCCCTCAAGTTTCCCCGAGGTGGCCCCGCAGGCTGCCCGTTTCGGACCAACACTCAGAGGAGCACTGGCCCGGGGGGGTTAAAATAAAGATGACCCTCGAGTTTGCAACCCCTAGGGAAAGTTATAGGTTGTTAGGCAAATGTAAAATCAAGGTTGGGCCTTGCTGGAGGAGTTTTATTCAAAGTGAACTGTCAATGGGGGTCCCATAACCCCAACCGCGTAAGGAACGCAAAATCAAGGAACATAACACCGGTATGACGGAAACTAAGGCGGCAAGAGTGGAACAAAACACCGAGCAAAAGGCCAAGCCTTCCACCCTTCACCAAGTATATAGATGCATTAATTAAATAAGAGATATTGTGATATCCCAACATATCCATGTTCCAAAATGGAACAACCTGCAAGGCACCTGCAACTAGCAACGCTATAAGAGGGGCTGAGCAAAAGCGGTAACTTAGCCAAACAACGGTTTGCTAGGAAGGTGGGTTAGAGGCTTGACATGGCAATATGGGAGGCATGATATAACAAGTGGTAGGTAGCGCGACATAGCGATAGAGCAAACAACTAGCAAGCGAAGATAGAAGTGATATCAAGGGTAATGGTCATCTTGCCTGCAAAGTTCTCAGAGTTGTCTAAAGCTTGCTCCTCGTTAGCGTACTCAATAGGTTCCTCGTTCATGAACTCGTCTCCCAGCTCTACCCAAAGCAAGAACACAAGCAACGGAATAACAATCAATAATGGTGCAATGCACAAGCAACATGATGTAAGACATGGCATGGAATTCAAGGTATGATGTGCAATGCATAAGGGTACTCTAGAAGGGAAAGGATGATCAAGGCATCAACTTACCAAACCAAGTATGCCGCTGGAAAGATGGGGTGATTTCAGTCTAAATCTATATAAAGATCACCGGAAACGAATGCACGGTTTGCAAATGACAAGCAAAACAAGAATGATGCAAATCTGCGATTAACAGCATCATAGCACTTAGAATGCAACAAGAAGCTATGCTACAACACTCCAACATAGCAACAAAGCACATGACCGTAAAGTATAGGTGAAGCTATAGAAATCATGAACACTGAGCTCCTGCTAGAACTCACTAGAACAAGCTCAAAATAGCATGTCAATAATGCAAAAGATAACAGATTCACGAACTTAGAGAAAATACTAAACATGTCAAAACAACATCAGGTAGCAATGTTTAGAGAAAGCAAACAACATGTTACAAGAACATATCATGGCAAACAAAAGCATTTCATGATAGTACTAAAGGCATAGAACAAAACTCCCTTACTAAACTTTAGCCAAAGATGCATAGAAAATGATGTGGCACCCATCGAAACATGGCAAGTTATATGAACAGTTTCAGACTTAGTAGAAAAACAAAGCATGGCAGGAACAGATTCATGATAGCAACTTTGCAAGCTCAAACCACTCACTACAAAGCATTTCTTGGCATGAAAAGGTAACCAACATGAAGTAGACATATACATGAAGCTAAGCATGGCAAGAGCAAGTTCATAGGGTACATGTATCACTAGCAATACCCATGGCAAAGTTGAATCTCATGTTAACAATATGTCAGGAACAATATTTAGCAAAAGTACAGCATGGAAAAGACATGCTACACAACTCCATAATTACAACTAGAGGCATGAATGGATAAAGCAATACCACATATTAAAAACACTCTTACTGAATTACCTCAAAATGTGCATGGATCTCATGGTAGCAACAAGTTTACATGGCATCAAAATGTAACAGGAAAAGGACTGCAAAATAATTGTCTGAAATCAGCAACATCACAGAGCCTACTTTGCATGCTTGTTATAGTCACCACATAGCTCATAAAAATACAAGGCTTGCACCTCTCTATATCTGGCATGATGGAGCTCATAAAACATGTAGACATCAAGCTCATAGGATGCACACACAAAATGCAATGAAAATGACAAATCATCAAGTTATGATAAATTCCAGTGGACAACATCATATAGCACTTTCGCAAAGAGGATTAGGGCATCAATATGGATAGTAGCATGCATTCAAATGAAACTAACACGAAGAGCATCATGAGACGAACATTTGGATATATCATGCATGCAAAACGGAGTTATGAGCATGGAGATATAGCATGATGAACAGGGGCACATGATGTTGAAAATTTCAAGACTTGGCAAAATTTCACCCTCTCAGATCTAGGGTTTGCTCGGGCACGGGTTACGAGGTTGGCTGGAGTAGATCGAGGGGGGTCTAGCGAGGCATGTGCTGGAGGTTGCCGGCGAGGGGGACCGGCCAGATCTGGCATCGACGGGGAGAGGCGGCGCGGCCGTGGGCGTGCGCGGGCTGCGAGAAGGGTCTCGGGCGGCAGCGCACGGTGAGGCGGAGAAGGGCAGCGATGGCGGACGGCGACGGCGGTGAAGGTGCATGGCGGCGGATGCGCGGGCTCGGCGGCACGCAGGCGCGGGCCGGGGAGGCACACGACTGCGGGGGGCGGGCTCGCGCGGGCCCGCCCTGGGCTCCGCGGGGCGGCGGCGCGGGGCAGCGGTGGTTGACATGTGGCGTGCTTGGAGTGGTGCGGGCGGCGGCGCGGGGCGTGTCCGGCGACGTACGGACATGTCTGACGGCGCAGGGGGAGGTAGACTAGGGTTTCATCTATGAATTGGAAGGGGGTGCCTATTTATAAGTAGGGGAGCTAGAAGTGTCCAAATGAGGTGCGGTTTTCGCCCACATGATCATGATCCAACGACGGAGAGCATGGAGGGGGTTTATATGGGCTAGTGGGCTGTTTTGGAGGGGTGTTGGGCTGCAATAAGAGAAAGGCTTTTGCGGTTACCCGATTAACCTTTGGGGCATCGAACGACCTCCAAATGGAACGAAATTTGACAGGCGGCCTACTAGTGATGTACCAAGGCCACTCGACAAATCTCAACCCATTTCAAAAACGTTTTTCTCCCGCTCACGAAACAAGATTTGAGGGGTGCAACGGGTGCATGTGGGAGTGTCGGAACATGAAATGGACAACGGGGAAATGACCGGATGCATGAGATGAACACGAATGCAAATGAGATGCACATGATGATATGAGAAGAAATGCACGACATGAGCAAAATGCAAAATGAAGACAAAAACCCAACCACGAAGAAAATATCGTATCACATAGCCGGAAATGGCAAGAGTTGGAGTGCAAATATGGAATGTTACATCCAGGGCGTTACAATGTGCCTCAGAAGACCACGGGAAGAAAGGGTAGGACTTCGAGTAGGAGGGCACCTGCCAGCAAGGTATCTCAGCTGACACCAGCGCCAGAACCAGTGATCCAGCAATCGGGAGATCCAATTCGGGCTTCTGTTTCTTCTGTCGATCATGTGTCGACTGATCGTCCTTCGGCGTCGATTGCCCAGGACCTTGCTCCGTCTGTGCAACTCAATACCTCAGATCCCCTGGCTACTTCGACTGTCCCACCAACTCCACTGTTTGTTACCCGTCATGTCCTAGAGGACCCAGTGAGCACTGCTAAGGAAGCTATACACCAAGCAGGCCTTATGATGGAGCGAGTGAAGGTGGTGCACGAGGCTAGCAAGGCTGCCTATGATGCCAGCTCTGCACTTCAAACCAATGTCCAGGTAAGTTGATTCCCAACTGATCTTTCAGCTTGGTCTTTGCTCCATTAGGATATGGTACTTGAAAACTGCCCTTTATTATTCATAAGATGTCCGTGGATGAACGTTTTCAAACCTTTCAATGTGCATCTATCATGAGTCTGCACCTTGCATCTGTTCACCCACTGGGTGCTTTAACCTTTGTTGAATAGTCCTTCCACTTGAGTCGACTAGATCGTGTCTAGTGAATCCTTGGATTAGTGGGGACACACAGAATGCACCCACTGAGTGTAGTCCCCGAGACCGCCGTCGGATGTTTGATTCAGCGAGGGTCTTTGTCGAATGTCTATTTGTAATCTTCCACTCGGTCCAGACAGGTCGTACCGAGTGGTATCCGGACCAGTGGGGGCACACCAAGTGCACCCAATGGGTGTAGTCACCGAGACCGCCATCGACTGCGGGCAGTCGGCGGTGGCCTGAGAATGATTGTTGTCTCTTTTTTTTGCTCCGACTGGACGGACCATGTCAAGTGGAAAGTCGAACCAGTGGGGGCACACCAAGTGCACCCACTGGGTGTAGTCCCCGAGACTACTATTGAATGTTTGATTCAGCAGTAGTCTTAGAACTCTTTTTGCCGAAATGACCTGAACTTGTATCTTATTGTTTGGAAGCAATTGATCTTTGTTCCTGTCGACTGATTTATCTTACTTGTTGATTGTATAAATATTGTGATCTTGTGGTTCAATTCGCTGACTTAGAGAAGAAGCAGATCCAGCTCGATCTTGACCTGAAGCTAGCCAAAGAGAACTTGCAGAAGGCTAAGGATGAAGCGGCTGCCATGGGAGGTAATAACTTGCCGACTATTTGCCTTGTCATATTTTCCTTTCATTTTTTAACCGAGCGACTCTACTCGAACAGATGTGCATTGTGAAACCAGACAACTCCAAGCTCGTCTGAAAAATGTTATTTCTTTAGAAAAAATGAAGCAGGCTTTGGAACAGAAGGACCTCGACCTTGCAACGGAGCAAAATACGGCGTGAGAGAAAGCTGAACTTGCTGACAAGAAGCTTGCTTTAGTCGGCAAGTTGGAAGAGGAAAACGCCAAGCTGAAGACTGCCATTAATGAAGCCAACCAAGAAGTCGGGCAGCTGAAGAAGGACAAGGTGGTTGATACATCTCCAACGTATCTATAATTTATGAAGTATGCAATAGTTTTATATGATTTTGGTATGATTTGATTATAACTAACCCGGACTGACGCTGTTTTCAGCAGAACTACCGTAGTCTTGTTTTTTGTGCAGAAATAAAAGTTCTCGGAATGCGACGAAAATCAACGGAGAATTTTTCTGGAAAATATAAAAAATACTGGAACAAAAGACTACCGGAGGGGAGTCTCGCAGGCCCCATGAGGGTGGCGGCGCGCCCACCCCCTGGGAGCGCCCCTGTGCCTCGTGGACTTCCCGTGGGGCCCCCTGACTTGTTCTCGACGCCAACCTCTCCTATAAATGCCCAAACCTCCAGAAAATAACCTAGATCGGAAGTTCCACCTCCGCAAGCCTCTGTAGCCACGAGAAATCAATCTAGGCCCTCTTTGGCACCCTGCCGGAGGGGGCCATCATCACCGGAGGCTATGAAGGAGGATCCCGGAGGGGCCATCATCACCATGAAGGCCAAGGACCAGAGGGAGAACCTCTCCTCATCCAGGGGGAGGCCATGGAGGAGGAAGAACAAGGGGGGAACCTCTCCTCCTCTCTCTTGGTGGCACAGGAGTGCCATCGAGAGGGGAATCATCGCCGCGGTGATCATCTTCATCAACATCACCATCATCATCATCACCCTCATATCTTTTACGCGGTCCACTCTCCCGCGCCCCGCTGTAATCCCTACTTGAACATGGTGCTTTATGCCACATATTATGATCCAATGATGTGTTACCATCCTATGATGTTTTGAGTAGATATCCTTTATCTTTGGGTTGATTGATGATCTAGATTGGTACGAGTTGTATGTTTTATTTTGGTGTTGTCCTATTGTGCCCTCCGTGTCACGCAAGCGTGAGGGATTCCCGTTGTAGGGTGTTGCAATATGTTCATGATTTGCTTATAGTGGGTTGCTTGAGTGACAGAAGCATAAACCCAAGTAAGGGGGGTTGTTGCATATGGGATAAAGGGGACTTGATGCTTTAATGCTATGGTTGGGTTTTACCTTAATGATCTTTAGTATTGTGGATGCTTGCTAGAGTTCCAATCATAAGTGCATATGATTCAAGAAGAGAAAGTATGTTAGTTTATGCCTCTCCCTCATATGAAATTGCAATGACGACTATCGGTCTTGTTAACAATTGCCTAGGACAATTCCGCACACTGACCCATCATTATTCCACACTCTCTATTTATAATATTTAGTAATATATTCTAACTTTATGATAGCGTCACCTACTTTTGTTTTAGCTCTCCGATATCATGCAAAGTTGTCCTCTTCATACCGAGAACATAGTTTTATTTCTCGTTTCTAGTTGGAAGAAAACGTTCGGTGTACGTAGAGTCGTATCAGTGGCAGATAGGGCTTGAGAGAATATTGATCTTACCTTTAGCTCCTTGTGGGTTCGACACTCCATACTTATCACTTCCACCATTGGGGAATTGCTACGATGATTCCCTGCACTTGGGGGTTATTAGTGGCCCTGACTGACAAGGTAGGAGATCTCACTCATAAGAGAAATGACCTGGAGGCTTATCTGGGAGGGCTCACCAAGAAGATGTTCCTTATGGTTGAAGGTACTTTCTCTTGTCCGACTGACTTGCAACTACCAACTCGTCATGTGACCGTCGACTCATTATCTTCCTGTGTGTGCAGAATTCTGTCCAAATTTTGAAGAAGAGACTGGGCGGATTGAGACGGGCCCGGAACCCATTAACTCCCCCGTCAAAGACGAAGCTACGATGAACATGCTGCGACTGGAGTCTCGCCTCGCCAGCGTTGTGGAGTATCTTACGCGACTGAAGGTGGCGATGTCACGGGTCGACACAGAACTCTGGCCAAAAGAGACATTCCAGAACGACCTCGAGTCTCTGATGACTCGACTCAATGAAATCCCTGGTAGAGTACAGACGTGGAAGAAGTCTTCTGCTCGGTGCGGTGCCGATGTGGCTTTGTCTTTGGTCGCGTTCATTGCAAAGAAGCTAGAGAAGAGAAGCTGGCAGCTATCAAGGTCGCCAATACTAAGAGGCTTCAATTCTAGTCCTTTATGGAGACCTTCATCGAGGCTGCTACTCGCATCGCCGATGGAATCGACCTGGATGAGTTCGTTGAGCCAGCTAGCCCTCCTCTCGCGGAGTGAACAAACTTTATGCTACACTTTTATTTGCCTCGGAATGCCGAGTGATTTTGTAACCGTTAAACTCCGTCGGGCCTGATGCCCGAGTACTTCCGTTCGTGGTTCCAAACCTTGCTGGATTTATCTGAACTTGATTTTCCTTTGAATATGGTTGCTTTGTTTTGACCACTTGCTGGATCGACCTGAAGGCCATTGAACTTGTGTTGCAGCTCCCACGAGAGGGCCGCGGACATGAGCGCCAGGTGTCGCACACGACCTGCACCTCATCGTCCTTGCGGTTTGGGATGGAGCAGACATTGTACTTGTGGAGTAGCTCCGACGAGAGGGCCGTGGACATGAGCACCAGATGCCGCACAAGACCTGCACCTCGTCGTCCTAACGGATCAGGATGGAGCGGACATTGTACTTGTGGCGTAGCTCCGATGAGAGGGCCGCGGACATGAGCACTAGATGCCCCACATGGCCTGCACCTTGTCGTCCTGACGGATCGGGATGGAGCGGACATTGTACTTGTTTCTGAGTGGGAGGATTACTCTCCACTCAGAGTGTTTTTGTAACTTAGGCGAGTACGGGATCGCAGGTAAGCCTCCGACTGGGAGGATTGCTCTCCACTCGGAGTAGTTTTTGAAACTTAGGCAAATCGGATTCGCGGCTAAGCCCCCGAGTGGGAGGATTGCTCTCCACTCGGAGTGGTTTTTTAACTTAGGTGATTACGGGGTCGCAGCTAAGCCACCGAGTGGGAGGATTGCTCTCCACTCGGAGTGGTTTTTTAACTTAGGCGACTACGGGGTCGCAGCTAAGCCCCCGAGCGGGAGGATTGCTCTCCACTCGGAGTGGTTCTTAACTTAGGCAACTACGGGGTCACAGCTAAGCCCTCGAGTGGGAGGATTGCTCTCCACTCGG
>NC_041384.1:522372448-522382006 GCF_002162155.2 Triticum dicoccoides | reverse complement strand
GTTTTTGAAACTTAGGTGAATCAGGTTCGCGGCTAAGCCCTCGTGTGGAAGGATTGCTCTCCACTCGAAGTGTTTTTGAAACTTAGGCGAATCGGGTTCATGGCTAAGCCCCCGAGTGGGAGGATTGCTATCCACTCGGAGAGTTTTTGAAACTTAGGCGAATCGGGTTCATGGCTAATCTCTCGAGTGGGAGGATTGCTCTCCACTCGACGTGTTTTGAAACTTAGGCGAATCGGGTTCGTAGCTAAGCCCCCTAGTGGGAGGATTGCTCTCCACTCGGAGTGTTTTTGAAACATAGGCGAATCGGATTCGCCGCTAAGCCACCTACTGGGGGATTTGAACACATGTGTTTATGGGATAACAATCATTAAGATACTGCAAAAAATCTTGTCTTTGATAAGCAAACTGAAGGATTCTTATTACAACTAGTTGATCCGAGTGTTTAGGTATAGAAACGGCAGAGCAGCTCCGCATTCCATGAGCGTGGCTCGTCTTTCTTTGTGGCTACGTTGTAGAGGTGATACGCCCCGTTGTGGAGCACCTTACTGACGATGAAGGGGCCTTCCCAGGCCGGAGCGAGCTTATGAGGTCACTTCTGATGCACTCGAAGCACAAGGTCTCCTTCCTGGAATGCTCGACCTCTGACATTACGGGCATGGAATCGACGCAAGTCTTGTTGGTAGATGGTCGATCGGATCAGAGCCATTTCACGTTCTTCCTCCAAGAGATCAACTGCATCTTGGCGTGCCTGTTCAGCTTCAGCTTCTAAGAAAAGTTCCACTCGGGGAGCGTTGTGCAGCAAGTCACTCGGAAGAACAGCTTCAGCGCCATACACCTTGAAGAAAGGGGTTCGGATAGTCGACCAGTTTGGAGTTGTTCTCAATCCCCATAGGACACATGGCAATTCAGTCACCCAAGCTCCAGCAGCATGCTTGAGATCACGCATCAGTCGGGGTTTCAGCCCTTGAAGGATCAAACCATTCTCCCTTTCCGCTTGCCCATTTGACTGCGGGTGTGCAACAGATGCGTAATCGACCCGAGTACCTTGGGAAGCATAGAATGCCCTGAACTCATCATAATCAAAGTTGGACCCGTTATCTATGATAATACTGTGAGGGCCTCCATATCTGAATGTCAACTCTCTGATGAAACTGATGGCAGTGCTCGAATGAAGATTCTTGATAGGTTTGGCCTCAATCCATTTGGTGAATTTGTCGACTGCCACAAGCAAATGAGTGAAACCACTTCTGCCAGTCTTGAAGGTTCCAGCCATATCCAACCCCCAAACAGCAAACGGCCAGATGAGTGGAATAGTCTTCAAGGCAGATGCAGGCTTCTGAGACATGTTTGAGTAGAATTGGCAGCCTTCGCACTTGTCGACTATATCCTTTGCCATCTCATTTGCACGCGGCCAATAGAATCCCGATCGGTATGCTTTGGCTACGATGGTCCGAGAGGACGCATGGTGACCACAAGTCCCCGAGTGGATATCATTTAGAATCATTCGACCTTCTTCCGGTGTGATACATCGCTGAGCGACCCTACTGACACTTTCTCTATAAAGCTGACCACCTATAACCGTGAAGGCTTTGGATCGACGGACAATCTGACGGGCCTCGTCTTCATCCTCCGGAAGCTCTTTCCTGAGCAAATACGCAATGTATGGCACTGTCTAGTCGGGGATGATTACCAAAACTTCCATGATTAGGTCAACTATGGCCGGGACTTCAATCTCAGTCGGATTGGTAGAACTTTTTGGTTGTGGGGGCTCCTCTGTGAAAGTATCTCCTTGGACTGACGGGGTATGGAGGTGCTCCAAGAACACATTGTTGGGTATAGGTTTCTGAGTGGAACCTAACTTTGCCAGATCATCAGCGGCTTGATTCTTGATTCAGGGTATGTGGTGGGGTTCTAACCCCTCAAACTTCTTTTCTAGCGTCCTTACTGCATTGCAATAACGAGTTATGGCTGGACTCCTGATATCCCATTCCTTCAAACTTGATTGACCACTAAGTCTGAGTCGCCGTAGACCATCAGCCGACGGACACCAAGTTAGCCATACGCAACCCATACAACAGTGCATCATACTCATCTTCATTGTTTGAAGAATCAAATTGAATTTGAAGGACATAGCTGAGCTTGTCACCTCTGGGAGATACCAGAACTACACCAGCACCAGAGCCATTCAGCATCTTGGACCCATCGAAGAACATAGTCCAATGTTCCGAGTGAATCTGAGTCGGTTGTTGCTGTTCAATCCACTCGGCGAGGAAATCTGCTATAGCTTGGGACTTGATTGCTTTCTTTGCCTCGAACTTGATATCCAATGGAAGGAGTTCAAGCGCCCATTTTGCCACTCGACCAGTTGCATCTCTATTGTTCAGAATTTCTGATAATGGAGCATCGCTGAAGACTGAAACCGAGTGGTCTGAAAAGTAGTGCACAGCTTTCTTCCTGGTCAAGTAAATTACATAGACAAGCTTCTGATAATGTGGATATCTTTGCTTGGACGGAGTCAAGACTTCAGAAATATAATATACTGGGCGCTGAACTTTGTAGGCTTTGCCTTCTTCTTCCCGCTCGACCATGAGCAATGTGCTGACAACTTGTCCAGTGGCTGGGATGTACAGTAGTAGAGGCTCTTTGCTGACTGGAGCAGCAAGCACTGGCTGGGTGGAAAGCAGGGTTTTGAGGTCTACAAATGCTTATTCGACTTCAGGAGTCCACTCGAATTTTTCAGACTTCTTCATCAATTGGTAAAGAGGCAATGCCTTTTCATCGAGACGAGAGATGAATCGGCTCAACGCAGCCAAACAACCAGTGAGCTTCTAAACGTCGTGCACACGCATGGGGCGTTTCATTTGGAGGATTGCTCCAACCTTCTCTAGGTTTGCATCGATCCCTCGTTCGGAAACGAGGAAACCGAGTAACTTCCCACCTAGGACTCCGAACATACACGTTGACGGAATAAGCTTGATATCATATCTTCTCAAGTTGGCAAAGGTTTCAGCGAGGTCAGTCAGTAGGTCGGAACCTTTACGTGACTTGACCATGATGTCATCCATGTATGCTTCTACATTCCGACTGATTTGAGTGAGCAAACACTTCTGAATCATGCGCATGAATGTGGCGCCAGCATTCTTGAGACCAAAAGGCATGGTAACATAGCAAAAACACCCGAATGGGGTGATGAAGGTTGTTTTTATTTCATCGGGCCCATACAGTCGGATCTGATGGTACCCGGAATACGCGTCCAAAAAGGATAAACGCTCACACCTCGCAGTTGAGTCGACAATCTGATCAATTCAGGGGAGAGGGAAATGATCTTTCAGGCAGGCCCGATTGATGTGTTTGAAATCGATGCACATACAAAGTGAATCATCTTTCTTGGGGACCATGACGACATTGGCGAGCCACTCGGAGTGGTATATCTCTCGGGTGAACTCAGCTGCCAGAAGCCGAGCCACTTCCTCACCAATGGCCTTCCTTTTCTCCACGGCGGACCGACGGAGATACTCTTTGACTGGTTTTACTTTTGGGTCGACTCGCAAACGGTGCTCAGCCAGTCCCTTGGGTACACCTGGCATGTCAGACAGTTTCCATGCGAAGATGTCCCGGTTCTCAAGGAGGAACTGGGTGAGCGCTTCTTCCTATTTGTTGTTGAGTGTTGTTGATATATGAGTCGGAGCAGCATTGGGGTCGGTGGGGTAGATGTGAACAGACTTTGTTTCACCGGATGACTGAAATGCAGACTCCAAAGTAGGCTTGTTAGCATGCAACAAATCACTCGGATCTGCAGTCTTCTTGTATTCTTCCATTTCTACTGCTGCCATCTGTTCATCGGCAATTTTGAGCCCTTCTGGAGGCACTCTTCTGCTCTTTGCCGATTTCCCGTGACTGTGATCACACCTCTGGGGCTAGGCATCTTCAGCTTGAGGTACACGTAACACAGTCGAGCCATGAAACAAGCATATGCAGGCCGACCCAGAATTGCATGATAAGCATTGTGGAAGTCTACCTCGAATGTCAACTTTCCCTTACGGTAATTCTTTGAATCGCCGAAAACCACGTCAAGAGTGATCTGATCGAGTGAGTCGGCTTTCTTTCTTGGGATGACTCCATGGAATCGCATGTTGCTCTCACTAAGTTTGGACATCGGAATGCACATCCCTTGGAGGGTCTCAGCATACAAAATGTTCAGACCACTGCCACCATCCATCAGAACCTTGGTCAGTCGGGTGCCCCCAATGACTGGGTCGACCACCAATGCTTGCCCCCAGGGGTAGCAACATGCGCTGGGTGATCGGACTGGTCGAATGTAATGGGAGTCTTTGACCACTTCAAATACGTTGTCGTTGCCGGAGCAACCATGTTTACTTCCCTGTTAATAATTTTCAGTCGACTTTTGCTCTCGATGTCAGCAAAAATCACTAAAGTGGCATTGACATTGGGATAACCTTCATCCCCCTCTTTGTGCTCCTCCTTATCAGATTCTTTTTCTTTTTCACTGGGTTGACCCTCTCTGAAGCTCTGAATCAGGAGTCGACACTGTCGAGTGGTATGCTTGGGGTAAATCAGGTTTCCCTCTTCATCCTTCTTGGTGTGTATGTGACACGGCAAATCAAGCACGTCATTTCCCGCTTGATCTTTAACTTTCTTAGGGATCCATGGCCCCTTAGGCTTTCCTTTGAATTTCCCTTGATTCACAATTGCGGCCTCTCTAGGACCTGCGGGCTCGGCTTTGCGCTTCTGCTTCTGATTGGAATTTCCTCCTTCGGTGTCCTGGGCGACTGGTTTGTTCTTGCCACTATGGAGTCGGTCTTCTTCCTCGTCGTTAGCGTACTGAGTGGCTATTTCCATCATTCGGGCCAGGGTCATATCTCCTGTCCGACCGAATTTCAGGTTAAGCTCTCTGTACCGAACGCCCTCCTTGAAGGCGTAGACTACTTGGTGTTGTGACACATTCTCCACAGTATGATGAAGAGTGGTCCACCTTTGGATGTAATCTCTTAAGGTTTCATTCGGTTTCTGGACACAATGTTGTAGTTCAGTCAGCCCTGCAGGCCGTTTGCAAGTGCCCTCAAATGTCCTGACAAACACTCGGGCCAACTCTTCCTAACTGAAGATACTACCAGGAGCCAACTGATTCAACCAAGTTTTTGTTGAACCCTCCAACATCAGGGGGAGATGCTTCATGGCTACATCGTCATTGCCGCTGCCAATCTGCACAGCCACTCGGTAATCCTCTAACCAAGTGTCGGGCTTAGACTCACCGGTAAACTTGCTTACTCCCATCGCCAACCTGAAGTTGGGCGGAATCTCAGCTGCTCTGATGGCTCTGCTGAAACATTCAAGCCCAGACACGTGAACTCTGTCGCCACTCAGGTGATTTCTATCTTGTCCTTCTCTCTGTGCCGGTTTCTATCGACCAGACCTTGTACAAGACTTGATCTTGCATCAAACCCGGGCTCTCTTGGGTCGACTGGGACCCTTCGCTCGTCGCCGTACGGGCGTCTGTCATCGTACTGCCGAGGCACATACGACCCGCCCCTCGGATGGGGCGTTGGCACTCTACGGTGGCCATCACGGCCGAGTCGATGATCGTCCTGCTTGTGGCTCCGACCCAGGTACTGCCTTTGGCGGTACCCACGACCCTCACACTGCGGAGGCGATTTTGGGCTGTGAGCCGACTGGACCGTGTCCGCTACCACGGACCTGCTGTGGATCCTATTGTGCGACTGAGAAACGGATGTGGTTTGCTCACCTGCTGCCCGGAGCAGCGCTCGGATCTGCATCAAACCTCTTCCAGTCTCTGATTGGGATGGCTGAATCGACTCTGCTATACGGGTTGCAGTTGTAAGATTCTGAATCGGAGTGCGATATACCTGGGGCTCAGGCGGAAACAATTGTCGTTGCCGTCGACTGGATTCTGGGATCAATCGACGGGCACGCTCATCGAGTGAATGCTGAAGGTTCTCCAGACGCGCGCGCTCGACCAAGGTGGCAAGGCGCGCGGTCTCCAGGGCCCGAGCATCGGAAGTCTCCCCAATGATGGGGGTCTAGAGAGCCTCCATGTTACGGCGATGCAGCTCATCCCTTTGCTCCAACGTTAGGGCCTAGGGTTCATACTCATCGTGAACATATGGCGGGCCATCGCCTCCACCGCTGTGACAGTATCCATGCGGGCTGCGGCGGGATTCGACCATAAGGACCTTCGCCGCGGGGTCGCTGCTTCTGCACTCGGAAAGAGTGTCTACGAAACCAGTCGACTGGTCCATAGAAGGGTTCGCCAGACTCGATTGCCACAACTTGGGGGGTGGCAGACTGGCGGGGCATCGCATGTTTCACCCAGCGCTGAAGTCGCGATCGACCAGACCGCTTGTGACGGCGTACAATAAGGAGAGTAGACGACGAAGGTACCGACTTCTACTGGGTCGACAGCTGCCGCATGAGGACGCCGCAAGCACTCGCGCGAAAGTGCGCCGCCCCGCGGACGGGAATGGCCTCGACGTCGAGGGGAGCCTCCTGGAGCCAGGCGGAGTCGTCGGCGATGAAAACGAGCGCGCCGAGTCGGATCTCGCGGCCCAAAGCCAGACCACCGCCAGAAACCATGATGATGAAGATCGGAAAAATTGCAACCTCGCTTGAAGTCGCTAAGACACCTTCCCCACGGTGGGCGCCAACTGTCATGGGAGTAAGTTGACAATAGAATAGGGGGTACGTAGGAGGAGGCAAGACCCTGGCTATGGTGAGGTTGTGCACGCAAGGTTTACGAGTTCAGACCCTTCTCGAAGGAAGTAACAGCCCTACGTCTCGGTGCCCGGAGGCTTTGGTCGACTGGATTATGCGTGAGAGTTACAGGGGGTGCGAACCCTTGTGCCAGAGGAGGGGGTGGCTTATATAGAGTGCGCCAGGACCCCAGCCATCCCACGTTATATAGGGTTCAATGTACATTAAGACAGAGTGTTACTGGTAACGCCAGTCATGAAGAGCTATAGATAATCTTTAAGACTACAGAGTGAACGTCTGTCCGTTGCCATCCTGAGTGACTTTGGGCCTTCTGTATTCCGAGTGGTTTCTTGTATGGTCAAGTGACTTCATCTTGGTCGAATGGAATTGGGATTTCCGAGTGAGGTTGGAGGTCGAGTGGATTGCACTCCTTGATGGACTCAGTCGGTTTCTTTTGTTGTACTTTGAATGTCTTTGACTGTAGGGCAGTGTCCATGGGTAAGGTGTCTAGATCAGGCCTATGACCCTACCCTAGGTACATGTCATCATCACTATGTCCTCGGGCTCCGCCATTGCGACGGCGTTTGCTTCAGCGTCGGCGCGGAGCTTGGGAGGTAGTTTAGAAGCGGATGCAGATTGTGGTCTGTATCGAACGACATCCGGAAGACGGAACGTGTGCTGGGTTCATGGTTCGTGGATGGCAGGTATGGTTTCCTCCTTCAGTGTCTTAATCGTGGTGGAGTGCCAGACCTGGAGTTCGATGACGTGTCCGGAATGTTTCCCCGGTCTGATTCGTTCAACGGCAAGGGTTTCACTTTTGGTGAGCCACCTTTAAGGTCCGCAAAGCTGCATATCAGCGATGAAGCCACGTCGAGCTTGGGTGAGGAGGTGATCCGTCACTCTTTTCTTCGGTGGCTATTGTGGTGGTGCCGGAGGCAGGTGACAGGCGTTGGTGTCAAACTCATGAATGTTTTGTTACCTTTTCAGTTTTGTCACGTCGGTCGTTACGTAACTTGTATTTTGATCTTTACAACACAAATGAGACACATATTACAAAAAAAAAGTCAGACTAGAGAGAAAGGCTATGCGAACTTATAGTTACCACGTCGGAGGAAAAGTTTTGATGGATCTGTTTTCTTGTTTAATTTGATTACTGTACTACTATAAGAGCATGCAATAAGCGCTAGATCCTGCAATGCGGTTCACTACGTAATATATCCGACTGGGACTCGTGGTTTGCAAATAGCGTACTGACCGATATGAGGCCACATTCGTCTGTGAGTCGCTACCAGTTCAAGGACCAGCACGTACATACGCCGCGCTCGTACTGACGTATATACCGTACACGTGCAACAGTGAGATACCGTGCTGCTACAGTATCACAAACTGAAAGGTCCCTTCTGGGATATTTTATCATCCCATCTCTTAACACCTTGAATCAGTGACAGTTGGAATTAGTGGTTAGTTGGGGCCCATGTACTGTGACTGTGAGTGACTTCATGATGAGGACAATAATGTAACCTCTCCTGCTGATTTCCCCTGCATGGCTCCACAAACCGGTCGATCACCTTATGTTTACCAGCAGTGCTTAGGTATACTATAAAGAAATGCCTGCCATGGTAGAGTAGTTCCAAATGCTTGCACACAGTTTGGCGCGGTTTCAGACGTGAATGCGGTGACATCCACGGCATGCAGATGCAGTGCAGCCAAACGCCAGGCCTAACTTCCACACAGGAAACAACCAGTAGTGATGACACACAAGCTTCAGCTGGTCCGTAACTTGATATGTGTATGTGGTAGTAATGCTTTTATGTGCAAATGATTGCAAATTGTTGTTCAAACCTGTGATTGGATAACGTCCAATGCTCGCTCAATTACCTACAAATGTACACACCACTGCTTTACAGTCAATTAACATATAAACACATTCACTCGGGCCTTAGGGGCATGCCTTACCGACAATTCACATCCAAGTCTACAGTTTCACAATCATTTTAACCAAACAACCTCTAGCTTTTCCACAACAATATTTTCACTGCAGCTTTTTAAGAATCGGCGGCTTAACCAAACACGGCCTTAGAGCTTAGCTTCAAGCTTGCCGTGTCTTCATTGTTGGGATCTGGCAACACGGGCAGAGAAATCAAGAAAAAAAACAGCGCCCTGCCATATGTTTCCTGCTTTTAATCACGTGTTCCGTTTAATTGATCCAGCGTTACAAACTAGAGACTCCTTGACAGTGCTCTCTTTGGTGTGCCATCAGCTCATCATACCTAAACAGGACTAGTCGTCATCATATCTTTACCTATATTTGTGGCCTTGATGCCCACCAACCTGTGTATTCATTGTTGGATTGGATTCCTTTTAGAAATGGCACAACATCCAAAAGGAATATTTTCTAGATTTCTCTTCATACCTGTTGAGCATATTGTGTACGTGTATATGTGTGTGTAGGGCCCATCTCCTGTTTCCTTGTATAGTTGAGGTTGTGGCCCACCTCTGTACTTATATATACGTGCCTGGTGCACCGATCAATACATCGCGATTGCACAGCCCATAACCTATCTCTCTACATGGTATCTATCGCAGCAAGGTCCTAACCCTAGCCGCCGCCGCCGCCGCCACCGCCGCTGCTGCCTCCCGCCGCCGTCACTAGCCGCCGCCGCCGCTGCCCTACCCTCGGCCGTCGCCGCCGCCCTGGTAACCGCCGCCGCCGCCCACCCGCCCCGCTCGCCGCCGCCGCCGCCTCCTGTCCCGAGGCCGCCGCCGCCGCCCAACACCGCTTCCGCCTCCTACCCGCGCCGCCCCTCTCTTCCTCCTCCCAACCCGCGC
>NC_041384.1:522349675-522371674 GCF_002162155.2 Triticum dicoccoides | reverse complement strand
CCCCTTCCCGCCGCCCCAACCGGCGGCCAATGGGGGAGGCCGTCGCGGCGGCCGCCGGGGTGGCCGCAAGCAGGGAGGTGGTGGCGGCGGCGGTGCTCAGGGAGGAGCACCTCGCCAGCAGCAGCCGGCCCCTCAGCCGGCGGCCCCGTGGTACGCCGGCCAGAACCCGTGGACCGGCGTCGTCCATGCCTACTCCATGCCGGTTCCACGGGCTCCCTCTCCGGGTCTTCTCGGCACCCGGCCTCCGTCACACCAGGCGTACTACACCGCGCCGCAGCCCTATGCGGCGCCCTACGGGCAGCAGCGGCCGCCAGGCGGGCCGCCGCTGCTGCCCCTGACGTCTGCGCCGTCCCTCCCGCCGGCGCCGTGGGACCCGGCTCTCCTGGCGGCTCTCCACACCGCCCCTTCCCCGTCTAGCTACACCGGCGGCGGCGATTGGTACATGGACAGTGGCGCCACCGCTCATATGGCGGTGTACCCCGGTAACCTCCACACTGCCCACCCTGTCCACACCTCCAACCGCATCACCGTCGGTGACGGTTCTTCTCTTCCTATCACCCATATTGGACATACATATTTTCCGTCTAACTCCACTCCTATATCCATGTCTAATATTCTTGTTTCTCCTGATCTCATTAAAAATCTTGTTTCCGTTCGTTCACTTACACGTGAAAATCCGGTCACTGTTGAATTTGACGAATGTGGTTTTTCTGTTAAGGACGCTCGCACGCGGATGGTGCTCCACCGATGTGACAGCCCCGACGAGCTCTACCCGGTTCACTCCGCCACCTCCACCACTTCCGCCGCCCCTGTCGCTCTCGCCACCGGAGTGGATCTCTGGCACGCTCGCTTGGGTCATCCTAATCCCGCCACACTTCGCCACATACTTCGGAGTTTTTCTTTCACGTGTAATAAGAACGAGGATCACTCGTGTCATGCATGCCGCCTCGGCAAACATGCCCGTCTTCCGTTTAGGGCTTCTTCCTTTGTTGCATCGTACCCATTTGAGTTGATTCATAGTGATGTTTGGACATCTCCTGTTGCAAGTAATACGGGCTTTCTTTATTACCTTGTTATTCTTGACGATTTTTCGCATTATGTGTGGACCTTCCCGTTGCGCCGCAAGTCGGACGTTATCTCCACCCTTGCCGGCTTCTACTCTTACGTTCGCACGCAGTTTGGTCGACCCATTCTCGCGTTGCAGACCGACAACGGGAAGGAGTTTGACAACACCGTTGTTCGTACTCTTCTCACCACACATGGCATGATTTTTCGTCTCACTTGCCCGTACACCTCGCAGCAGAATGGTCGTGCTGAGCGCATCCTTCGCACTCTTAATGACTGCGTTAGGACTCTTCTCTTTCACGCCAATGTGCCCCCGCGCTTTTGGCCTGACGCTTTAGCCACCGCTTCTCTCCTCATCAACATCCGCCCATGTCGTACTCGCGGGAACTTTACACCTCACCACCTTCTCTTCGGTGCACCCCCCTCTTATGAAGGGCTTCGCATTTCGGCTGCCTGTGCTATCCTAGCATCGCTGCCACTGCGCCTCATAAGCTCGCACCCCGCTCCGTCGCATGCATCTTTCTCGGCTACCCACCTAACACTAAGGGCTACCGCTGCTACGATCCAGTCTCTCACCGTGTTTTCACCTCCCGACACGTTTACTTTGATGAGATGGTCTTCCCGTTTCAGCAGCAGGCACCCCTCGTCGTCTCGTCGCCGCCGGCCACCGGCGGCCCTTCGACGACCTCGTCAGGTGGACGAGCACGCCTGGTTCGTGGACCGCCTCCGGGCTTTGGCGGTCCCCGAGCCCTACTGCCGGCGCCCTCCTCGGCTGGCTCTGCCGGTGCGGCCGGTGCACCACCTTCACCCGCCGCCCCCGACTCGGGCGCCGCGGGGTCGGGCGCCTCCTCCGCCGCAGGGACGGCCTCGCCGCCTGTGGACTCGGCCGCCGCCTCTGCTGCCTCGACGCCGGCCACCTCGCCGGCTGCCTTGCCGGCCCCGCCGCCGGCCGCGACGCCGGCCCCCTCACCGGCCACGTCACCCGCCGGCTCGCCGGCCGTCTCGCCGGCCGCCTTGCCAGCCCGGGTGGCCCCGTCCGGCCCCGTCACCCGTGCTCGCGCCGGCATTCACTGCCCGAGTCTCCGGTACTCGCGTGACGAGTACGTCCTCGCCGCCTCTGTCGTGGAGCCATCACCCATTCCTGCGTCCGCCCGCGCCGCCCTCCGTGATCCTCACTGGCTTGCGGCGATGCAGGAAGAGTTCGACGCTCTCCAACGGAACCGCACCTGGACCCTGGTTCCCCGGCCTCCTCGCGCCAACGTCATCACCGGCAAGTGGGTTTTTCGTCATAAGACCCGCTCAGACGGTTCACTTGAGCGCTACAAGGCTCGCTGGGTGGTCCGCGGTTTCCGCCAGCGCGCTGGAGTTGATTTCACGGAGACGTTCGCCCCGGTTGTCAAACCGGGCACGATCCGCACTGTCCTCCAGCTCGCCGTCTCTCGCGGCTGGCCTGTTCACCAGATGGATGTCTCCAACGCCTTTCTCCACGGCCATCTTGAGGAGCAGGTGTTTTGTGAGCAACCCACCGGCTTCGTCGATGCTTCATTTCCCGGCCATGTGTGCCTGCTGTCGCGCTCTCTCTATGGGCTCAAGCAGGCCCCCCCCCCCGCCTGGTACCAGCGGATCGCCGGGTTTCTTCAGACACTGGGCTTCAGCGTCACTCGCTCGGACGCCTCACTGTTTGTCTATCGCCACGGTGACACGACTGCATATTTGCTGCTTTACGTCGACGACATCATCCTGACAGCCTCCTCTGCAGCCGTTCTCCAGCAGATTACTCTCCGGCTGCGTGACGAGTTTGCTATCAAGGACCTAGGTGCTCTACATTATTTCCTTGGCATTGAGGTCGTTCGGCGTCCGGACGGTTTCTTTCTTCATCAATAGAAGTATGCCCATGAGCTTCTTGAGCGCGCTGGCATGCTCAACTGCCGTCCTGTTGCTACTCCTGTTGACACGAAGGCCAAGGTTTCTGCTCTCGAGGGTTCGCCTGCGTCGGATGCTCCATTCTACCGGTCTATTGTCGGCGCTCTACAATACTTGACACTCACCCGCCCGGATCTTCAGTATGCTGTTCAGCAGGTGTGTCTCCACATGCACGCCCCTCGTGACTCTCACTGGACTCTCGTGAAGCGGATCCTTCGCTACATCCGCGGCACGATATCCCTTGGGTTGACACTCACGGCGTCCACTTCTCTGGAGATGGTGGCTTACTCCGATGCAGACTGGGCCGGCTGTCCGGATACTCGTCGGTCCACCTCTGGCTACTGCGTCTACCTCGGTCCTTCTCTCGTCTCGTGGTCGTCCAAGCGACAACACACGGTTTCGCGCTCTAGCGCGGAGGCTGAGTACCGAGTTGTGGCCAACGCTGTCGCCGAGTGCACCTGGCTTCGACAGTTACTTCAGGAGCTACATCACGATGTTTCCCAGGCTACGGTTGTCTACTGCAACAACGTCTCTGCGGTGTACCTCTCCGCCAACCCCGTTCATCATCGCCGGACTAAACACATCGAGCTGGACATTCACTTTGTGCGCGAGCAGGTGGCTCTTGGACGCATGCGGGTTCTCCATGTGCCGACCGCTCAGCAGTTCGCTGATGTGATGACGAAGGGACTACCGACTTCCACCTTTGAGGAGTTCCGTTCCAGTCTCTGCGTCACTGGCGCCGCTTCGACTGCGGGGGGGTGTTGAGTATATTGTGTACGTGTATATGTGTGTGTAGGGCCCACCTCCTGTTTCCTTGTATAGTTGAGGTTGTGGCCCACCTCTGTACTTATATATACGTGCCTGATGCACCGATCAATACATCGCGATTGCACAGCCCATAACCTATCTCTCTACAATACCAAACATGTGGAATTGCACATCAGGCAGCTCGCTGTGAATTGTTCATGGTTCCTTAAATCCAAAATGACTCAATAAACAAACACGAGACATAAATCGTCCATCAGTAGCTGCTCAGGGGGGGTCGTATGAGTCTCCACTGACGGCACATGAAATCATCGGTCGGTAGTGTGAGGATCAGGCGATCAGCAACACTTTGGTTGACACTATTATTGATGGTATGTTTCCAGTTATGGTAATTAACCATGCCTCTCGATGTTCAGGCCCTGCATGGTATCGGTGTAAGTTTAAACACACGGATTTAGTTTACAGGTGTATGTTACCGGCCCGTACGTGATTTTTGGCTGGAAAAAAAAAAGACACCTCAAGGTGTCTATCGTTTTAGGGGGTATTTAGGAGATAAACGGCAATCCAAGCGGGGCTTCAGCCTTTCAGTACTTACGGATGTGTCAACCTTTCTGATTGTGGCATCGCCTCGTTTGCTACGAATGGTTATCCATTGGTCGTTTTTAGTTGCTGCTCGTTATTCGAGGGGTGACTTAAATCATACCAAAAAGGTTGTCACCTTTCTAGAGCTCATCCTAGACACCGCCCTCTCCTTACCCTCTAGTCATGGCAGCAAACTTCACCACCCCACCTCTTTGCCTCACACCACTGCAACACCACTGCGATGGTAGAGGCCGATCCACAAACGCCTCCCTCGTGACAATGGATGATGCGCGTGTGTAACACATCGCGGTTCCATCCTCTCCCAACAGTGTTGCAACACGCAGGGAACATGGGCAACACGGCCTATCCCCTCCTCTCGCGGCCTGCATGTGTGGATCTGGGTGCCTTGGCTGCGGAACATCAATGAAGAAAAGATGGGAATATGCAAGAGATGCTGAAGTATACCTTTGTTGAAGAAATTGATGTGCTCAAACACTTTTTATCATTAATTGCCCCGCTCCTTCCTTTCCGAGAGTTCCACATCTAGGCACACACCCATATGGGACGCTATGGTTGTACTCGTTTACTCCATTCGGGAAGGGATTTATGAAAGAGCATACTAACAAATGAAATGTATGAACATATCTAATTATTTTGCCTGAAGATGAACATGTAATGCTTTCTAATCTGTGCATTTATTTAAATCAATAATAAAAAATATTTAAAATATTTATCGCCAAAATACGATAGTCACAAGCCACTGACATCCAAACACGGGAAGGCCATCACCTGCATGCTCATCGCTGACGGGCAGACACGGAGCACCATCGCTACTACTACTTACTCTCCATGGTCGGGTCCTCGGGTGACCGTCGGTGAAAACAAACTCATCACTCGCATTAACTCACAGATGGATCTGTAAAAAAAGGGTGTTCTTTTTAAGCCCCATCTATGATGTCTTTATCTGCAGTGGTGACAGGACGGGTCAAGGATAAATCGGTACGTCCGTTACCCAAAAATACTACTCCCTCTGATCCATATAAATCATCGTTGATTTACTACAATAAAGTTGTGCTTTTTTTTTGCGGGTTACAATAAAGTTGTGCTAAATTAGCGATAATTAGTAAGGATTGGAGAGAGTACTAGTAGTTAGGCCTTTCGAAAAATTAGAGCACAAACTAGCCAAAAAAACTAATCAATCCATATATATGTCACGCTGTTGCAATGTTGCTGAAGTGTCTGATTGGTCTTGGCATCAGGTCGTCTCTCAGACTCCCAGGCCAATAGATCGAGCGATTTTGGGGACTTTGTCCATGCTACCTCATCCCAATTGGTACCCATATCGCAGAATTCGGTGTAGTGTTAGTCGCTGGGAGCATAGTAAATCAGTTGCACTGTCAAGGTAAGCCGCTCTCTACCCCGCAAAGAAAGAAAGATAAGTAAGCCGTTCTGTGTTCCAAGTCTAGGACATATACATATTTTATTTGAAACGAGGCAAAGGATTTGTCATTTTTATTGATTATGAAGAAGAGTTTGAGGGACAGAACCCGCAACAGCTCTGGCGGCATAATATTACACAACCACTTAGCCCCAGGCCCCAGCTAAGGCCACGATAGAAGCTTCGACCTCGATGATGCGCAGCAGCGGTTGACCAACACGACCGTGCCATTCCCTGCAGGTGCAAGGTTAGCTATCCAATCCTTGCGGGCGGCCACTCATGGCAGCGAGCCGACCATTACAACCACTGGCCCGTCCTTGGCAAGTCCGTTCCTGCATGGAAACGAAGCGTCAGAGCAGTCGCGGAGCCCCGGGACTCTGTCATATCTATCTGCAGCCGCGAGTAACGCGCCGCCGTGGTAGGTCAGGTCTGCAGTCTGCTCTAGCTGTTTTGCTCACCCGTTCTGATGGGTCGTCCTCTCCTCTCCTGTGGGTGACATGCACGCATGCGTGCATGTGCGGCCGTCGGTTTGCGCGGCGCGGAATGCCGGCCAGCTCGGCGCCGGGGGGCTGCTTCGCGCTGCCGCAACGCAACGCAAGCGCTGGGAAACCCGCATGCATGATTTGGGGGCGGCCGATCGATGGCTCTTCAACTTGATGGCGCTCACCGCTCGCGTTGCCTCCTCCTCCTACCGGCATTAATGGAGGTGCCTCTCTATGCGCTCGTCGACGGACTCCATGCCGCGGTTCATGGCCCATCTCACGGACTAGTGTCGTACGTCCTCCATGCCTAGTTACTTGCCGCTGCGGCCTACGGGCGGCCTCACTTAAGTTGATGAAATGCTTTCTTAGTTGGTACTCCACCGGTACTGCCTTGTACTACTGCCTGTAATTTTCGTGGAAACGATCATTTGCGAGTCACGGTACGTACAAGCAGCTAGCCTACCTTTTTCTACAGGAAGCGACTTCGTGGTTTTCCTTGCATTTAATTTTTTTTGAGGTGCTTAAATTCATCATCTCATAAACAATATAGTTAGTAGTAAACCCCGGAGTAGTTGGCACATAATTGGGGCCGGCTTGCACGAATGCAGGTGCTTGAAGAGGAATGCACCATGGGTGAATGACCGCAAGTCTAGGGACATTGCACCTCTAATTTTTGAGGCGTCCACGAGGAAAAACTGGAAGGTGCGCGAAGCTCTCAACAACGATGTGTGGGTCTCGAAAATTTGCATACCAGACTTTTTTTCGCTAAATCACTTGCGTCAGTTTGTCACCCTGTGGACCACACTTCGTGGCTTCCATCTCGAGGCGGATGCCGAGGATGATATTGTGTGGAAGCACACCGCTAGCGGGCAATACACGGCCGAGTCGGCATACAAAGCGCAATTCCTTGGCACAATCAAATCCCCCATGGAGCACACTGTGTGGAGGGCTTGGGCTCCCCTCAAAGTCAAGTTCTTCGCTTGGCTGGCTATTCAGAATAGAATTTGGACGGCGGACGGATTGAAGAAGCGCGGATGGCCAAACTGTGGCCTTTGTGCACTTTGCAAGCGGGAGCAAGAATCTGTTGATCACCTTTTCTACAAATGCCGCTTCTCTATCCGCCTATGGGGATTAGTCAAGGACTGGCTGCAACTGCTGAGCATCGATACATCCTCATGGCACCTCTCGGACAACATCGAGGAGTGGTGGGTCGGCCTCTCCGACACATCTACCCCTAACAGGAAGGCGGTGGCCTCGCTCACCATGCTCGTCGCCTGGACCATTTGGAATGAGAGGAATGCGCGAGTGTTCCGTCACAAGAGTGCCCCACCAACGGTCCTACTCGCCAACATCAAGAAGGAGGCCATGCTTTGGGTAACTGCGGGTGCTAGAAAGTTGGGATACTTGATGACGCGAGAGTAGTTGGTCACATTCACTTGTCTTGTTGTGACGCTGTCTGTGTTGTAACATAACCATAAACTCTATTCCTCTTATTAAATGAATGAGGCAAATCTTTTGCCTCTCTTCAAAAAAAAAGAGGAATGCACGAAAATGCTAGCTCTTCTCGGCGTGTCCTGTTCTGAAAAGAAAAAACATGGCACTGTGGCGCACGGTAAAAACTGTTCATGTGCTTCACTGATCATGCTGCCACGGGCGCAGCACAGACCCACACCGCACCGAATCCAACCACCGGCCAGTACTAGCTGGAGTAGCAGTACAGAACTTGCCATGCATGCAATGCAAGCACCCTACACTACAGTGCCCACTTGCATGTAGTACGTTCACTGAACCCCGTTGGTATCTAGGAGCCCGGAGAATTAAATGAACTATAGGCAAAAGCTGCAATATACAGATCCATCTAAGCTGCAGCCTGCACCGCAAGCAAACCAGTAATTACAATCGCACGTTAGACACACACTTGACAGCATCGCGCGTGCACGGGTTGTCGCGATTCTATCGTAGAAGACAAGGCCATGTTACTGTGCTATTCAATTAAATGCGGTGATGCACGGTTCTGAAAGCCGTGCGGAATTACCTGTATTTTCGGCCGGCCCCTCTTCCCAGTTTAATAACTTAAGGCCTTGTTCAGTAATCACGGAATCTGCGGAGCGGGGAAACTGCAATTTCGCTATTTTGAGATGCAGCTCCGCCCAACTGTTGAAGAGCAGTTGTGGAGCGGACCGATACCGAACACCGCCTAAGTCACTCAAAACTCGATCGATCGGCACATGGCTAATGCCAGTACTGTATTGGGGGTATTCTAGAATGAAAAAAAGTAGTAGTACTACTGTACTGGGGCTAGCTCGCCCACCAAGCGCGACCAACAATCTACTTATGATCTATGCAAGTGGAGCGCGTCCACGAGCCCATCTGCTATCACTGCAGCCTCCATCCGGCGCCGCTCCATCGCTGCCCGCGCGGCGCCTATATATTCTACCTCAGTCCCGTGGGTCATGTGCAAGCGTGACTCGTGCTAGCTCCCCTGGTCGACCTCCCGCCCTCTCCGTCCATATCCACCCCTCTCCCCGCCCAGCTCGTCGACCGATCTCACCTGCACCCGTGCCTAGCTATAGCGAGCTAGCTACGTCTCTCACCGGAAGCTAGCTAGGTAGCCGCGGGCGCCATGGAGCTGGTGGGGCGGCTGGCGTGGTTGGTGGCGGCGGCGGCGCTGGCGCTGGCGGCGACGGTGGCGAGGTGCGACCCGCAGGTGCCGTGCTACTTCATCTTCGGCGACTCGCTGGTGGACAACGGCAACAACAACTACATCGTGTCCCTGGCGCGCGCCAACTACCCGCCCTACGGCATCGACTTCGCCGGCGGCCCGTCGGGGCGCTTCACCAACGGCCTCACCACCGTGGACGTCATCGGTAATTAACTAACCATGCATGCATATACATACTCCACGTCAAGACCAAATTAACCCGGCCGTCGTCAGCATGCACCACCTACCTTCCTTTACACAGGAGCTAGCTACAGGACATATAGGATAGCTCAAGTGAATTGTCGTCTACCACGTACCAGCGCATTCGTTTCGGACACGATCGGTCGATTCGACCATGTTTATGGCGGTCATGGGCGGTGCGTGCATGCGTTGCATGCGTATCTGGGCCAGGTGATAGAAAACGATCCGTAGCTGGCCTGCCTGGCATTCCGATCCTTCCCAAGTACAGCATGCATGCAGCAGTAGGAGTAGTAGAAATGTTCAAGGTAGGTGTGTAAATAAAGGAATGTGGCTGTAGCTCTTCTTGGCTAGGCACCCATCACGTACTACGTCCCAGCGTGGGCCAGCCCGCCGATATAGTACTCGCAGTGGTGTTCGGTGAGGGTTACACGGAATTAAATTTGCCGGGGTATTCATCAAGAACCACTGCCTAGATCCATCGTCCTCCTTCAACTTATAAAACATCAATCGATGGTGCTTACGTACGTCTCTCACTGTCACGTCACGACCTAAAACGTTAACCTTTGTTGTGAATTTTTTTTACCGATATGCGCATGCAGCTCAACTTCTGGGCTTCGACAATTTCATCCCTCCCTACGCCGCGACGGGCGGCGACCAGCTCCTCAACGGCGTCAACTTCGCCTCCGCCGCCGCCGGGATCCGTGCCGAGACCGGCCAGCAGCTGGTACGTCGTGGAGTGTGCATATCACAAGCTCACGACGATCATGCATGTCGCAGAGCCAAAAGAAATTGATCTCATGGAGTGGGCGTGATGCATGCAGGGCGGGCGGATCCCGTTCGCGGGGCAGGTGCAGAACTACCAGACGGCGGTGCAGACGCTGGTGAACATCCTGGGCGACCGGGACACGGCGTCGGAGCGGCTGAGCCAGTGCATCTTCACGGTGGGCATGGGCAGCAACGACTACCTCAACAACTACTTCCAGCCGGCCTTCTACAGCACCGGCAGCCGCTACACGCCGGAGCAGTTCGCCGACTCGCTCATCGCCGACTACCGCCGCTACCTCCAGGCCATGTACAGCTACGGCGCCCGGAAGGTGGCCCTGATCGGGGTCGGCCAGGTCGGCTGCGCCCCCAACGAGCTGGCGCGCTACAGCCCCGACGGCGCCACCTGCGTCGGCCGCATCGACAGCGCCATCCAGATCTTCAACCGGCGGCTGGTCGGCCTCGTGGACCAGATGAACGCCCTCCCCGGCGCGCACTTCACCTACATCAACGCCTACAACATCTTCGCCGACATCCTGGCCAACGCCGCCGCCTACGGGTTCACGGAGTCCACCGCCGGGTGCTGCGGCGTGGGCCGGAACAACGGGGAGGTGACGTGCCTGCCGTACCAGGCGCCCTGCGCCAACAGGGACCAGCACATCTTCTGGGACGCCTTCCACCCGTCGGAGGCGGCCAACATCATCGTCGGCCGGCGGTCCTACCGCGCCCAGTCGCCCAACGACGCCTACCCGATGGACATCAGCACGCTCGCGTCCCTTTGATCCCAATCCATGAGCGGTCCATCCAGTACAGAAGTGTACAAGTCCCATTTCCTGTCGCCAATAAGGGCATGGAAAAGGATTGATTCTTTTCGCCTACATTAGCCTGTTTCTCTTTTCATTTTGCGATGAATACGACGCCATGCAGTTTGTAACGGGTATAGACAATAATTGGGTTTCATTCATCTCAAGGATTAAGGTGTTCAGTGGAGAGATGGAGATGTGTTCAGAATTATTTGGTTCATTAGTTGGACAGTTAGAATGGGTTTTCAATTTCATTCATTCAGAGACTGGTTGTGGTTGCGCTCCATTTCGTGCTGAGCACATCACATCACATTTCACATGTGCAGCCTTGAATGTTTCATTCATCATCTCTTATGTACAGCAAGGTATCTTGCCAAGCCCAACCAACAGATCAAACACACGCACACGGCACAAGGATAACAGCCGCTGAAGCATATTGATCACAACACACGGCAGCCATTTCCATTTCCACTCGTTTCTCTTCTCCCGGTTGAAAGAATGCCTTTCACCTCACCACGAGCTACATAAACCTAGGCTCTCTTGGCTTCCTGTTCAGCCTGCATGCACAAGTCAAACCATCGCATCAGGAACGAGGAAAAAAAGACAGAGAGAAACATTCAGAAACAAAAGAGCATATGTGCAGATAGTGTAGGGAACAAGGAGGACCCACGGCTTGGATGATCTTCTCCAGAGCGCCGGGCCCGTGCGTCTCGATGAAGCGCTCGACGGACTTGCGCGCGTCGAGGCTCATCATCTGCAGCACCTTCCTCTGCCTCTCGCTGTAGCCGGGGCTCACGTACTGGCCGATCTTGAAGTAGCGCCGGACATGCGTCTCGTAGATGTAGGCCGCGCCGTTGAAGATCGGCAGCACCAGCCAGCAGCAGAAGAGGAGCTTCATGTATGGCCACAGAGGGAGCCTGAAACATACATACATATACAGGCAGAGCGAAATATGAGAAATTCAGAACAATAACTGAACTAGTCAAGCAGAGGGTTACTGCTGGCTTACCACTGCAGAGCCTTCCAGCATGAGAGCTCAAAGAGGGTGATCAGGGAGTACAGCACCCAATAGGTAAGCCATTGCTGATCATCCAGGGAAGAAGGGCTCTCGATTGCGCGCATCGACGCATATCTAATCGTGCAAGAAAAAACAACTATTGTTAGAATTCAGAGCACAGTGTTCAAATATCTCTCAAACCAACCGTTCTTTCTGATGAATCACTTACAGCGGATAAAGCAGCATGATTCCTGGCCTGTGGAGTGCAACATAGGAGAAATACAAATTTTAGAGCTGTTCACAAGGAAATGAACAAAAGCAGCAACGTGAATAAACAGGTGTGATCTGCTTACCCAACAAGGGAATCCAAATGCCTGGCAAGGGCACCAAGAACACCCATGATTCGTCGCCGCGGCTTGCAAGAAAGCTTTCTCCGAGGTTTCTTGCCGTCCTCGGTCGGTCGGTCTGTCGGTATGGGACGGTGTGGATGACAAGGGACACACCTGATGGTTTTATACTTGTGTTGGGGCAGTTTAAAACTGGGGTTTAAAGGTGGGCAAGGAAGGAACCCTTGCAGATACGATGCGAAGTCTCCCTTACTCTTGGCCCAAGGAAAGCAAGAACAAACCGGAGGGTCTCAGGCGATTGCACGTTTCGCCAGCAAACTTTTGCAAGGTTGCACGACCAGAAGGCTACCTTAGGTGACATGCATCGGAAGTTTCCATTTTCAGTTCAGTTCAGAGTCAGTGGGCGCGGCTTTCTTAAAGAAACCCTGCTTTCCATGCGCCTGTCGTTGTCTCGCCTAGCTTGTTGTGCAGGGAAGCGCTGATCAATGAATCTACCAAATGATGGCTTTACTTTCTGGACCGTAGAGTATAGATTACAGATCTGAACTGATATTACTCTCTCCGCTTCCAAAATAAGTGTTGCGGTTTTAGTTCAACATACCACTTATTTTGGAACGGAAGGAGTATGTGTTAAGGGGCCAGAACACATGCTGGTAGGAACATGAGGCCCCAAAAAATACTCGAATCGACAACATTTGGCTATTTAAATGTCCCCGTGCTTGTGATGTGCCATGGTATGTACCCCCTTTGTAAACTTTCATAAGACGTCTAAGGTCACGCTTTAGTGACCTAAACCGTCTTATAAAAGTTTACGGAGGGAGTACTATTCTAAGGAAAATATTCTTGCACATTTGCTCGCAAAAGTTTTTACAAGCAATGGACTGATTGCTAAACTAACATCTTGAGAAATGCAGAAAAGGCTACTACAGCTTCCCTTTTGCCTACCATTCAAATACCAAAGAAATAAGTGGAACAGGAACACTCCACTGTTTCTTTCTGACATTCCACTATTACCAACTGAAAATTTAGTGGAATGTGGCATCTTTGAATGATCGTTCTTCAGCGTGCTTTTAGCTCCTGCAAACATGCTTACAGTCCTTGATCTTGCGTCAACAACTGGAACTGACATCCCCCCTAAGTTATTGTTTTTTCATTTTTTGACATTTGTGTGGCATGTCCTGCTACTTTTGTTACTGAAGTCAAGCATCCGCGGGCCAACTGTATCATTTACTGACCAGCCAAACGAGTACTTTTCCATGCATGGGAACATCGAACCTGTTAACTCCGGTTTGTCTGCAACAAGCTGCCTCTTTGCAGGTTGCTGTGAAACATTATCTGCACAACCTGGTCTCTTGCTTCTTTCATCAACTAGGGAAACACCCTTCCTGCCATCTATATTCAGAACATCGCGAGTAGACTTACTTGCCCAAATAGACTTACTTGCCACACTAGTTGAAAGAGAAGGATGTGCTCCCTGATAAGAGTATCTGGCATCGACATCTTTTGTACAGTAGTCATGGAACTTACTTGCCGCACTACTTGGAAGAGAAGGATGTGCTCGCTGATAAGAGTTTCTCGACTCAGCATTTTTTGTACCGTAGTCATGAAAAGATATGTTTGATGCTGAAAATAGATTTGCTCCAGGTACTTGGCAGGGAGGTTGGTGGGTACGAACAGATCTAGGATCTTCGTAAACCAATGAAGTGGGATTTTGGTACTTCCCCTGCATGCTTGTATTTAATGACCACTGTGGAAATGAAGGAGAAGATCGATTTACTGCTGAACCAACAAAAGTGTGTTCTTCTGCATACATGCTTGATGCAGGATTGCCTAAGTGCAAGTATTGGTTCCGATGAATGCTTATCAACTCGGGTGGCTGAGACAACTCCATATGCCTGGTCCTTGAGTTGCCTATGACATATTCTTTGTTTACCTGAGCTTGCCGGCCAAACTGACTGCCTGAATTCCAAGTGTAATCTTTAACTGCTGAAGAAACAATATTAGTCTGTGGCAGCCTATGACTTTGAGCATCACTGACAATAGGCCTTGCCTCTGCAAAAGTACTGTTGGGAATCCTTGGCAAAGTATCTGACGATTCATGAACACGAGTTCTTGGTATCACAGAATCTTGATAAGGGAACACCTTCTTTGGGGGCAACTGGCATGAAACTGATGAGGGACGGTCTCCAACAACATTTTTGTCAATCCACTTCCCTGTAGTTGGTACCTCCTGCTCCATGCTACCTTTACAAAGTGAGACTGTCTTGCCCATTAAGCGCATGGTGGGTTGGTACGAATGACAATTATCACGTCTCACAAAACCATCTGGGGCCTTTTTCCCAGCTTGAGAATCGCTGAAACCAATCTTATTCTGACTTTGCATAGCACTGGTCATGCCACTCACCTGCTTCTGTTGTTGGCATCTTACTATGTTCATTGATCGTCCATTCATAAAGTTATTTTCACCTGTCCTCGGATCATAGCTTGAGATCTCCATCTTTTCAAGGCCAGGTAGCTCCATAAAAGGCAAACTAATACTTGCCGGAGAGCGACCTGGGTAATTTTTTGAGTACCAGCTACCTTGGTCATCCATTGATAATGATGTGCATGTATCCACAGACTTTCTACTTTCATGATACGCATTGCTTGCAACTTTACAAGGAATAGAAGCAGGGACATATTCCTGGGCAGGCATACTCCTGCAGGAAGACATGCCATCTGCATTTATTCCTGCATTGACAGTCCTCTGTGACATAACCGAGGACGATAGATTGCCTTCACCTGAAGGATGGTATTCGGTTGGAACAAGTCGACCAGAGATACCAGTGCTCTTCTTGCCATGGACTGCTGCATCTCTATCTTTTTCAATTGCTTCAGTTCTGGTTCTCACAGACATTGAACTGGTACCAGGTCTTGTCATTTCCTGAAAGCGGCTTGTGTTTGTGTAGAAATGACCCTGCGGATGGTTGCTAGAACCAGATTTTGCTCCGTCCTTACTATAAGAACTTAAAACAGGACCATGAGTAGATTTCAGCTGCATTTCAGGAAGACAAGTTTTCACCATGGTGACACTTACATTGTTTAGACCATGGCCAGCTGCATCTCTATCTTCTGCAACTGCTTCCGTTCTGGTTCTCACGGCCGCTGAACTGGTAGCAGGTCTTTCCATTTCCTGAAAGCAGTTTGTGTTTGTGTAGAAACGATCCTGCAGATGGTTGCTAGAACCAGATTTTGCTCTGTCGTTACAATAAGAACTTAAACCAGGAACATGTGTAGATTTCAGCTGCATTTCAGGAAGACAAGTTTTCGCTATGGTGACACTTGTATTGTTTGGACCATGGACAGTTGCATCTCTATCTTCTGTAACTGCTGCAGTTATGGTTCTCACGGCCGCTGAACTGGTACCAGGTCTTTTCATTTCCTGAAAGCAGTTTGTGTTTGTATAGAAACAACCCTGCGGATGGTTGCTAGGACAAGATTTTGCTCCATCGTTACAATAAGAACTTAAAGCAGGAACATGAGTAGATTCCAGCTGCGTTTCAGGAAGACTAGTTTTCTCCATGGTGACACTTGCATTGTTTACACCATGGACTGCTGCATCTTCTTTTTTAATTGCCTCGGTTCTGGTTCTCACGGCCTCTGAACAAGAACTTAAAGCAGGAACATGAGTAGATTCCAGCTGCGTTTCAGGAAGACTAGTATTCGCCATGGTGACACTTGCATTGTTTACAACATGGATTGCTGCATCTTCTTTTTTAACTGCCTCAGTTCTGGTTCTCACAGCCACTGAACTGGTACCAGGTCTTTCCATTTCCTGAAAGCAGTCTGTGTTTGTGTAGAAACGACCCTGTGCACAGTTGCTAGTACCAGATTTTGCTCCCTCGTTACAATAAGAACTTAAAGCAGGAACATCGGTAGATTTCAGCTGCATTTCAGGAAGAGAAGTTTTCGCCATGGTAACACTAGCATGATTTAGCAGACCATCAAACTCAGCAGAGGAAGAATGACTCCTTCCTGCATCATTGAGTAAGATGCATGTTGACCCTTTGTCAGGACTCTGTTCCTTCTTCACTGAGTCTTCAAGGGGGGGTGATGTTTGCTTTGAAATGTCAGCAATAGGCATTAGCTCCAATGGTTCAGTTTCTGATATGGCATCTGGCCCATTTTGATTTTCTACAAAAGAATCTTCTATAATAGTAGGAAGTATGTCAACTCCAGTATGAAACATAACTTTTGAGCTTTCTAAAAGAGGTAGATCTCCAAAAATATCATCCTTGGGTGGGCATGCAACATGCTTCACTACTTCACAGCCAAGATTTACAGGATAATCAGTTGGCCTGCTGATTTTTATGCTTCGTTCGTGATCCATTCCTCTCACGGACTGTTTCTTCAAGCTGTTTCTGTGGGTTGACATCTGATCCTGTCGCTCTTGCAATTTCTTCCTCATAACGAGGTCTCTTAGTGTAGGAATAGTACAGCCTTTTCGTTTTCTCAACAAACTCTTATGGAGCATGCGTTGAAGTAAGCGAGATGCTGGTTGGAGTTTAGAGGTTCTCTCCTGTTAAAGAAAACATCTTACATATTATTAGCTGAGAATAACAAGGTAAGCTGACTATGTAGAGGAAACTCGAACATGGAATTAGGTGGTTAGTCAATAGAACTTCTATGTAATCCGACCAGTAAATAATACTATGTGGTATGCACTTTCAATGTTTCTTTGTACAGGTTTTCAAAGAAAGAGCAACGCGCATGTTTAAAATTATGGAAAAGTAAATGTGGATAACTAACCTAAATCTAGAACATGTAACTTAACAGTCCTAGAAACCATGATTCTCTAATCTTACAATAGGCCCAAAACAAAATCAAAACTACACTTTGATTAAAAACCAGAGATTCGACCCCTTGAACTTAGAAAAGCATGTCAACACCACAGGGCAGTCAAAATTTCAAGGTAATTCTGCCATGTCAGTAGCTTAATTGACCAAAATTCACCATGAAATGGCATCATAGCCAGCAATGGTAAATAAATAACACCCTCCTTGAACGCAACTTTGTCCTCACTCTGGCTAGTTCTCTGGGGCCATTCTAGATCCCAGGCGCAATGACCAGGAACTAGTGGGTTTGGTCGGGGCATTACAAAGGCAGCAAGTGGTCTGGGAGGGTAAAATTGGCTTATTCCTTTCTACAGTTCATCAAGTAGTTAAGTACACACAATATGCACCATTGGCCTGTTCTACCCTCAAAAGAACGGGAACATAAATTCTGTAGATTTTTTTTTCCGGGAACACACACAGCTTGCCCCTCAATGCACGGATAGAAAGAATATGGTTACAACTGTACAAGCCTAAGACTAAGCCAAAACAACTAGCCACTCAACACAAGACCGGCTGTTGGACCAACATCACAACTGAGACCACAAAACAAACCCTGGCCTAGCAACCATCCATAAAAGTGCACATGACGCATCCGCCACCACGAGAAGAGAGAATCCAACTTTGCAGAGAAGGGGAAAAATGGCCCCTCCCAAATTAGAGAAGGCAAAAGTTGATGGTGTCACGGACCGCCGGCCTCACACTACAACGGTGCCAAGGCCCTAGAATCGCTGCTGGCGTCTTGAATGCTACATCACCACACCTCGTCATATCCCTCGTTGGTCGCAACCTACACCTGCAATCATCAGCCGATACTTGTCGTGTGGCCCCATGCTTCCAAGACGCCACGACACGGGACCCATCCTCCACGATCCTCACTACCGCATTTGCATGTTGCAGCCTTGTAGGCACACCTAGATTCTACCAGCTAGAGCCAAGGCGAGTGTCACCGGTTCACGCACTAAGCTAGGGTCAGACGTCTAAGAACAACGCTTAGAACAAAGGAGCAATGTCATCTGCGCCACGACAATTTGATTTGGCAAGCCAAATCATGTTTTTCACTCAGGGAACCAGATCACGAGGGTTGGGGGTGAATGTGGGCTCCTAGATGACACCACCAATCAGACGATGCTCGAGGGCAGCCCCCCTCTCAACACCGACAAGTTCAAGCAGGGTTTCGCCTGAAGCGCCGCGGCAATAACACACGCAATGGCGCAACTCCATGATGAGCCATCAATAGAACCCTGACAATGCCTACAATAGTGTTAGCCCAAGAACCTGGTTCGCACACCACGCCGGCGACAGAAGCCACCATACGCCTAGCATTAAGTCCAACATGAGCCTACCACGACAACAACACCATCGACTACCCCCT
Source organism: Triticum dicoccoides (assembly GCF_002162155.2). NCBI lineage: Eukaryota > Viridiplantae > Streptophyta > Magnoliopsida > Poales > Poaceae > Triticum > Triticum dicoccoides. Next base: position 522,353,362 of record NC_041384.1, on the reverse strand, counting down.
GCCAGACGCTGGCCAACCCCACATGGCCAGCCGAAACAACCACCACACACCAAGCACACCTCATGGACCACCTGCAGGCACCGCTCTGGAAAGCCGAAGTCCCAGGGATCCCAGGCCAACATTGGCGCGTTCTGTTCGGCTCAAGAGACGAGACAATAGGGAATTGTGGATGAGAGAGGTGGCTGAGAGACCCCGCCGCCGACATAGGCGATGGCAGCGGGGAGGAGAGGACCCACACATCAATGCCCTAGCAGGGACTAGCGCCACAACATGATGAGGAGCATCCCACCGACATCACCATGGATTCATCGCCAAGGCCAGGTTGACCAATGACAAGAGCTCGTGTACACACTATATAAACCAAGGTGAGTTCACTCCTCTTTGAGCTACCTTTGCGTTTGAATGAGATCTGACTACTACCTCAAGCCGACACCTTATGCATGCTTAGGTACAAAGGCAAGTACCAAGGAGAAGCAAGTAAGAAGCCCAAGACCCAAGTGAGGAGCGAAGACTCGAGGAAGAAGGAAAGGAAAAGAGGGAAGTGTTCCTGGTGCACTACCAGACAGTCCGGCAACCACCTGTGTGACCCCAAAACGTCTATGTTTTGCCCGGACGAATCCAGCAGATAGTCTGGGAAATCACCGGACGAAAACCAAAAACCGTATATTTCCTCCAGACGAATTCGCGGACTACCAGTCATTTCTCCGAACGTGCAACTACACCTCCACATCCGGACTGTCTGGTCCCTGCGCCCCGGACTGTCCAGCAGTGCAAAATGGCGCCAAAGGATAGCACAACCGGACTTTCCGCCCCCAACCTGGATTGTCCGGTAGTACTGTTTATGCACATTTTTTGGGCAGCGCCCGTGTATCTCCTCCCCGTACCCTTTCGGTCCTAGACTATAAATACCATGCCCCTCAATAGATCTAGTGTTAGCAAAGTACTCCCTCCATCCGAAAAAGTTTGTCCTTCAAATGAATGTATCTAGCACTAAGTTAGTGCTAGGTACATCCATTTGAGGAGCAAGCTTGGGACAAGCTTTTCCGGACGGAGGGAGTATACACTAAGAACTTGGGAGAGCTTTGCTCAATCTACCTACCCCAAGGGGATCAAGGCGTCCTATGCAGAGAAGAATCCAACCGGCTTACAAGACCTCTATGTGGAGATGAATCCTTCTGGATTACAACGCCTCCTCTCTTCCAATTAGGGACGAACTATCTCTCAAGCCTTCCATTTCTCATGGAGATTTAGGGATGAACTACCGCCATGTTTTTTCTTTCATTTGCTTGTTATTGGATCTTGAGGTTCCTCTTGCATTGACCTTACGATTTGAGTTAGTACTTTTGTTGTGAACCTTATCCGTGCGTGTGTCCCTCTTAATCCTCCCTTATTCCTCGTGTTCATCCATGAATCCCTGTCCAATCATGAAGATCAGGCCACCCCTACAATTTGCCGTGTATCACCCCGGCCGCCGATGGAGCAGGAACCATGCCTTCATTGCCATACAGACGCCGGCGACAGGTCCTGATGTCGCGCCGATGGGGAGCTGTCGGCTGACGGACCACCAATGCAGCCAACCGCCAGCACCAAGCCCCTGTCGGCTCAAGCCGCCGCTCGTGGACCTATCCTTCGCCGTCGCTGCGGGCCAGAACAAGCCCGGCCACCACCATCCGGGGAGGGCGATGCAGGGTGTGGTTTTTCATTCAATTAATCAAAGTATTGGATTACTACCTCTAAATCCTATGGATTAAACATCTACTTCCAATGTCCACCTTCAAATGGCTAAAACAGGCACATTGCAGCAGAAAATTTAACCGCGGTGCTACATAATGTGGGTCTTGTTGGACGCATTGTGTTCACTGTTTATGTCTGCCAGCAGAAACATAGAGCAAGCAAATGACATTAAATTACCAATGTGACAAGGGCCTTCCTAAAAGCTAGTACTAAACTGAAGATCATATATGAAGTTGAACCGAGAGAACGGCTGCTAGCGAATACTCGGGGAAGGGCAAGCAAAGCGGGGGCACCAACCGTACCTTGTGCTTCAAAAGGAAGCTAGATTGGAGCGCTCTCCGCCGCCTCTTAGCCCTCTCGGCACCGCCGCTCCCGCGAGATCCCTTCCTCTTCGTCGCCTTCCCCAAACCATCTCCCATGCCGCCACCCACGGCGAAGTCTCCGCCCGCAGCGCAGACACCCAGCCGCGCCCGCAACGCCGCAAGCTCGTCGGCCCACCAGCGCGACCGCGGCGTCGGGTCCATTGGCGGGAGCTGCGGCGTCTCCGTGTCCCCGTCCTCGGAGCCTCCGAATGGCCAGCACTTGGCCGCGTCCACGGCCCGCATCCTGGCGGCGAACCCCCTGCGGCATTCGGTCGAACAGGTCAGCATGCATCAGCCGCGTGTCCCGGGAAAACAGGCGGAGGCAAGACGAGAGTAGGGTACCGTATGGAGAAAGCCTCGGCCGCCGCTTCGGCCGCGGCCTCCGCCGCGGCCATTTGGCTCCCGCGCGGTGCGTCTCGCCGGCGAGGGTCGTTGGCCGGGAGGGCTGCGAAGCTACGAGCGAGACTGGGAGAGAAGGCGGAACAAGTTGACAAAAAGAAGTCGGGGGGCTCGGGAGGGAGTGACGAGGTGGGACCCAGTGCGCGGCGGATTTGACGCTGGACCTGACCAGACTGCATTTTATTAAATCCCTGCGTCGGGCGGCGCGCGCGCCTGGTCTCTTCTGCCCGGCATGGTGTGCTGTACACTCTCGTGGTGGACCAAGACCCGAGAGGACCAACAAGGAAGAGGCAGCCGGCCATATGACTCTTCGCTAAAAAAAAAAGCCGGCCGTACGAGGCCAACTTCACCGCACCATCCTCAACGGACATCTGTTTTATTCGGATTTTAGGGCATGTACAATAATGACATATTGATACATATGCCCCATGACAAAAAATAATTTGAGGTATTTATTTATTTATTTTCCACAATGCAAGATATTACTAGTGGGCTTCATTAAGAAATAGAAAATAATGACTTTAGTACACATACATCTTTACTTTTTATTCAATCTTTTTAGTTTTAGTCATCGGACCACACTTTTTCTCTTCAAGCACCCGCCTTCTGGAGAGGATCCCGCTTCTCTATCCGAACCTACTTTACATTATATTCGATCCTACATGGCATGCGAGGCATCATCTTAAGGCTATGCATTGTACACGCCCTTATACGTTTGGGATGGCAATGGGTAGCAAAAGGGCCATGCGTGTCCTGCTTCTCTTAGAGACGTCCAGCGCGGTCGACTACCCCAAAATGTCCGTCCGTGCGTTTGCCCCCGTGGTCGCCCTGCAGCAGCAGCATCAGCTCGCGCCCTCCGCCGCGCCAGCCGCGCACGCCGGCGCCCAGGCACGCTCGCTGTCTAGCCCGTCGCGCCGTGCGACAGCTAGCTAGCTAGCACACCGGCCGCCCCGTGCCATAGCTAGCTAGCTCTCCCGCAAAGCCGCTTGCCATAGCTAGCTAGCTAGCTATCCCGCACAGTCGCTCGCGCACACGCCGTCGTCGCCCGCGCGCACATCGCACACCAGCCGTCGCTCGCGCCACCGCTCGCGCGCACGCCGCCGTCGCACGCGCGCACATCACACACCAGCCGTCGCCCGCGCGCTCGCGCCGCCACCGCATGCTGCGCCGACCTCGCCACGCTCGCGCGCGT
>NC_041384.1:522259238-522349239 GCF_002162155.2 Triticum dicoccoides | reverse complement strand
CCCGCGCTCGTAGCCGCCGGTTCGGCCCGCCTCGACGCCCACCGCCCACCAGCGCCCGCGCGCTCGCCGGGTGCTCCTTCCTTGCCGGAGCTCGTCATGGAGGCAAGCGGTAGCACGAAGCGGGCATCCATGGACGTGGAAAAGAGAAAAAAGATGAGAGAGGGGACGAGTGGGAAGATGGGCCCTTTTTATCTGTATGACAGGCGGGCCACCGTGCACATGCAAGCGGACCGAGACGGACGAGAAGTGGCCAAAGAGTGTCCGTCTGTGTCCGCTTCGGTCTCAAAACAAGACCAAATTTGGTCCAGAGATGGGGTGAAGCGGACACGAAACGGACGAAAAAGTAAAATAAGGTCTGCCGCTGGGCCGCCTCGTTTGTCCGTTTTACCCCAAACGGACGGGGCCGGACATGATAGGGTCGCGCTGTGGAGTTGGCCTGAGACCAACTCCACAGCCGACCCATACAGTCCGGTTTTGCCCGTATGGGGTAAAATCTGGCCCAGCAGGCACACCCAAACGGACAAGTATGTTCATTGGTGTCCGTTTTTGTCCGGCCCAATTCCAAAACCAGACCAAACTTGCGCCACAAATACTTCCGAACGGATAGAAACGGGTGCTCTTCTCGCCTCTCTCGTTCCCTCCCGTTCGCCTGTGCCTTCTCTCTGGCCCACAAATCAGTGAGATTGAACTGTCGCCCCGGCACGCACGACGCCGTGCGTGGCCACCATTGTCTGGTTCGCCATGACCCAGGCCTCCAGGGCGTACGCAGCCACTATCATGTGAGGCATAATCTAATTGAAAGTTAAAATCATGATGACAAGTTTTATGGATATCATTATTCTTTATAGCATACGTGTCATCATAATAATCATCATAGATAGGAAGGATGCTTTCATCATAATAAATTTGCTCATCAAAATTTTGGGGACAAAAAGTACCATCTTCATCAAACATAGCATCCTCAAGCTTGTGGCTTTGCATATCATTAGCATCATGGATATTCAAAGAATTCATACTAACAACATTGCAATCATGCTCATCATCCAAAGATTTAGTGCCAAACTTTTTAATACATTCTTCTTCTAACACTTTGGCACAATTATCGGAATCCTTATTTTCACGAAAGACATTAAAAAGATGAAGCATACGAGGCAACCTTAATTCCATATTCGATTGCAAGATCTAAATATATACCTTCAAGCGCTAACCTCCCCGGCAACGGCGTCAGAAAAAAGCTTGATGTCTACTACACAACCTTCTTCTTGTAGACGTTGTTGGGCCTCCAAGTGCAGAGTTTGTAGGATAGTATCAAATTTTCCTCAAGTGGATGACCGAAGGTTTATCAATCCGTGGGAGGCATAGGATGAATATGGTCTCTCTCTCAACCAACCCTGCAACCAAATAACAAAGAGTCTCTTGTGTCCCCAACACACCCAATACAATGATAAATTGTATAAGTGCACTAGTTCGGCGAAGAGATGGTGATACAAGTGCAATATGGATGATAGATATAAGTTTTTGTAATCTGAAAATATAAAAACAGCAAGATAACTAATAATAAAAGTGGGCGAAAACGGTATTGCAATGCGTTGAAACAAGGCCTAGGGTTCATACTTTCACTAGTGCAAGTTCTCTCAACAAGGATAACATAATTGGATCATATAACAATCCATCAACATACAACAAAGAGTCACTCCAAAGTCACTAATAGCAGAGAACAAATGAAGAGATTATTGTAGGGTAGAAAACCACCTCAAAGTTATTCTTTCCGATCAATCCATTGGGTTATTCCTATAAGTGTCACAAACAGCCCTAGAGTTCGTAGTAAAATAACACCTTAAGACACAAATCAACCAAAACCCTAATGTCACCTAGATACTCCAATGTCACCTCAATCTGCGGGTATGATTATACGATGTGCATCACACAATCTCAGTTTCATCTATTCAATCAACACAAAGAACTTCAAAGAGTGCTCCAAAGTTTCTACCGGAGAGTCAAGACGAAAACGTGTGCCAACCCCTATGCATAAGTTCACAAGGTCACAGAACTCGCAAGTTGATCACCAAAACATACATCAAGTAAATCACGTGAATATCCCAATGTCACCACAGATAAGCACATTCAAGACATACATCAAGTGTTCTCAAATCCTTAAAGACTCAATCCGATAAGATAACTTCAAAGCGAAAACTCAATTCATCACAAGGAGATAGCGGGGGAGAAACATCATAAGATCCAACTATAATAGCAAAGCTCGCGGTACATCAAGATCGTGCCATATCAAGAACACGATAGAGAGAGATCAAACACATAGCTACTGGTACATACCCTTAGCCCCGAGGGCGAACTACTCCCTCCTTGTTATGGAGAGCACCGGGATGATGAAGATGGCCACCGGTGATGGATCCCCTCTCCGGCAGGGTGCCGAAATAGGGTCCCGATTGGTTTTTGGTGGATATAGAGGCTTGCGGCAGCGGAACTCCTGATCTAGGTTTCTTTTCGGGGGTTTATGTATTTATAGGAATTTTTGGCGTCGGTCTCACGTCAGGGGGTCTCTGAGTCATCCACGAGATAGGGGGAAAGCCCAAGGGGTAGGGCGCGCCCTCCACCCTCGTGGATGGATCGGGACTCTTCTGGCCCAACTATTTTACTCCCGGGGCTTCTTTTGGTCCATAAAAAATCATCAAAATGGCACATCAATTGGACTCTGTTTGGTATTCTTTTTCTGTAAAACTCAAAAACAAGGAAAACCAGAAACTGGCACAGGGCTCTAGGTTAATAGGTTAGTCCCAAAAATCATATAAAATAGCATATGAAACATCCTAGATGGATAATATAATAGCATGGAACAATCAAAAATTATAGATACGTTGGAGACGTATCAGGATGATATCTTGGTGAAGTCCAGGAAGAAGGACACCTTGATAGATGATTTGTAAGAGACCTTTGACAATCTCCGGATCTACAAGATGATGCTTAACCCGGCCAAGTGTGTCTTTGGCATACCAGCATGCAAGCTCTTAGGTTTTCTGGTTTCTGAACGGGGCATTGAAGCTAACCCGGAGAAAATAAAGGCCATCACCTCCTTGGCTAAACCGACATCTATCAATGATGTTCAGCGTCTAGCGGGTCGTATTGCGGCCCTAAGCCAGTTGAGTGAGAAGGCTATCCCTCTATACCAGATGATGAAGAAGACAGATCACTTTGTCTAGAGTGATGCTACTGATAAGGCGTTTGAGGCCTTGAAGAAACAGTTAGCTGAGCCGCCGATTCTTGCTGCTCCCATTGATAAAGAGCCCGTGTTGTTGTATGTGGCTGCTAATGGCTGAGCTGTCAGTGTGGCGATTGTGGTAGAAAGGAAGGATTCAGGCAAAGAATATCCGGTTCAGCAGCCGGTTTATTATATTAGTGAGGTACTCATTGAGTTCAAGCAGAGATATCTGCATTGGCGGAAGCTTGTATACGGGGTGTTCATGGCTAGTCAAAAGCTCAAGCAATATTTTCTGGGTCATCCCATTACTGTGGTTAATTCTGCCCTTTTAGGGGATATTATTCAAAACAGGGAAGCCACAGGTCGGGTAGCCAAGTGGGCCATTGAGTTTGGACCCCCATGGTTTGAAGTATATGCCTCGCACAGCCATCAAGTCTCAAGCACTTGTGGATTTCATCAATGATTGGACAGAGTTGCAGATGCCTGAGAAGAAGTCGGATAGCACATAATGGACTATTCACTTCGATGGATCCAGGCAGTTGGAAGGCTCGGGGGCTGGAGTTATCTTGACTTCCCCACGAGGTGATAAATTTTGTTATGTTTTACGATTGATGTTCCCTTGTACTAACAATGCAGCTGAGTATGAGGCCTTGCTCCATGGTCTTTGGATGGCTAAGGAGATGAACTTAAGCCAAGTGAGGTGTTTTGGTGACTCGGATTTGGTAGCTCAGCAAGTTTCTAGCAGTTGGAATTCTAAGGACCCACTCATGGCGGCTTATCGCCGAGAAGTTGATATTATTGCTGGTCACTTCAAGGGATATCAAGTAGAGCATGTTGATCGAAGGAAAAATGAGGCGGCGGATGCTTTAAGCCGGTTGGGATCCCAGCATAAGCCGGTATCACCCAATACTTTCCTTGATATTCTGCATAATCCTTCAGTCAAATTGCCTACAGAGGAAGATCTTGCTATTCCTGACCCGGAGGGACAACTAGTGGCAGCTCTTCATGCTATTCCTGATTGGACGGTTCCATATTTGGCGTATATGACCCGAGGTGAGTTACCTGAAGATAAAACTTTGGCCAGGCAGATTGATACGTCTCCAACATATCTATAATTTTTGATTGTTCCATGCTATTATATTATCAACCTTGGATGTTTCATATGCATTTATATGCTATTTTATATGATTTTTGGGACTAACCTATTAACCTAGAGCCCAGTGCCAGTTTCTGGTTTTTTTCCTTGTTTTTGAGTTATACAGAAAAGGAATACCAAACAGAGTCCAATTGACGTGCCAATTTTTGATGATTTTTATGGACCAAAAGAAGACCCCGGAGTAAAAGAGTTGGGCTAGAAGAGTCCCGGGCCGTCCATGAGGGTGGGGGACGCCCCCCCCCCGGCACGTGGGCCTACCTCATGGATGACTCGGGCACCTCCTTGACGTGAGACCGACGCCAAAAATTCCTATAAATACAGAAACCTCCAGAAAATAACCTAAATCGGGAGTTCCGCCGCCAGAAGCCTCCGTAGCCACCCAAAACCAATCTAGACCCGTTCCGGCACCCTGCCGGAGGGGGGAATCCCTCTCCGGTGGCCATCTTCATCATCTCGGCGCTCTCCATGACGAGGAGGGAGTAGTTCACCCTCGGGGTTGAGCGTATGTACCAGTAGCTATGTGTTTGATCTCTCTCCCTCTCTCTCTCGCGTGTTCTTGAGTCGGCACAATCTAGATGTATCACGAGCTTTGCTATTATATTTGGATCTTATGATGTTTCTGTTGGAAATATGCCCTAGAGGCAATAATAAAAGTATTATTATTATATTTCCTTGTTCATGATAATTGTCTTTTATTCATGCTATAACTGTATTATCCGGAAATCGTAATACACGTGTGAATACATAGACCACAATATGTCCCTAGTGAGCCTCTAGTTGACTAGCTCGTTGTGATCAACAGATAGTCATGGTTTCCTGGCTATGGACATTGGATGTCGTTGATAACGGGATCACATCATTAGGAGAATGATGTGATGGACAAGACCCAATCCTAAGACTAGCACAAAAGATCATGTAGTTCATTTGCTAGAGCTTTGCCAATGCCAAGTATCTCTTCCTTCGACCATGAGAGCGTGTAACTCCTGGATACCGTAGGAGTGCTTTGGGTGTATCAAACGTCAGAACGTAACTGGGTGACTATAAAGGTGCACTACAGGTATCTCCGAAAGTATCTATTGTTTTATGCGGATCGAGACTGGGATTTGTCACTCCGTGTAAACGGAGAGGTATCTCTGGGCCCACTCGGTAGGACATCATCATATGCGCAATGTGACCAAGGAGTTGATCACGGGATGATGTGTTACGGAACGAGTAAAGTGACTTGCCGGTAACGAGATTGAACAAGGTATTGGATACCGACGATCGAATCTCAGGCAAGTAACATACCGATAGACAAAGGGAATTGAATACGGGATTGATTAAGTCCTTGACATCGTGGTTCATCCGATGAGATCATCGTGGAACATGTGGGAACCATCATGGGTATCCAGATCCCGCTGTTGGTTATTGACCGGAGAACGTCTCGGTCATGTCTGCATGTCTCCCGAACCCGTAGGGTCTACACACTTAAGGTTCGATGACGCTAGGGTTATAAAGGAAGTTTGTATGTGGTTACCGAATGTTGTTCGGAGTCCCGGATGAGATCCCGGACGTCACGAGGAGTTCCGGAATGGTCCGGAGGTAAAGATTTATATATGGGAAGTCCTATTTTGGCCACCGGAAAATGTTCGGGATTTTTCGGTATTGTACCGGGAAGGTTCTAGAAGGTTCCGGAGTGGGGCCCACCTGCATGGGGGACCCACATGAACGTGGGTAGTGGGGGCAAGGCCCCACACCCCTGGTCAAGGCGCACCAAGATCCCCCCTTAGAAGGAATAAGATCATATCCCGAAGGGATAAGATCAAGATCCCTAAAAAGGGGGGATAACAATCGGTGGGGAAGGAAATGATGGGATTTCTTTCCTCCCACCTTGGCCAACGCCCCAATGGGCTTGGAGGGCAAGAAACCAGCCCCTCCACCCCTATATATAGTGGGGAGACGCATGGGAGCTTCAGACGAAGTTCTGGCGCAGCCCTCCCCCTCTCACAAGTACTCCTCCTCTCCCGCGGTGCTTGGCGAAGCCCTGCAGGATTGCCACGCTCCTCCACCACCACCACGCTGTTGTGCTGCTGTTGGATGGAGTCTTCCTCAACCTATCCCTCTCTCCTTGCTGGATCAAGGCGTGGGAGACGTCACCGGGCTGTACGTGTGTTGAACGCGGAGGTGCCGTGCGTTCGGCACTTGATCATCGGTGATTTGAATCACGACGAGTACGACTCCATCAACCCCGTTCACTTGAACGCTTCCGCTTAGCGATCTACAAGGGTATGTAGATGCACTCTCCTTCTACTCGTAGCTGGTTTCTCCATAGATAGATCTTGGTGACACGTAGGAAAATTTTTGAATTTCTGCTACGTTCCCCAACAGTGGCATCATGAGCTAGGTCTATTGCGTAGATTCTTTGCACGAGTAGAACACAAAGTAGTTGTGGGCGTTGATGTTGTTCAATATGCTTACCGTTACTAGTCCAATCTTGTTTCGACGGTATTGTGGGATGAAGCGGCCCGGACCGACCTTACACGTACTCTTACGTGAGACAGGTTCCACCGATTGACATGCACTTGGTGCATAAGGTGGCTAGCGGGTGCCAGTCTCTCCCACTTTAGTCGGAACGGATTCGATGAAAAGGGTCCTTATGAAGGGTAAATAGCAATTGGCATATCACGTTGTGGTTTTGCGTAGGTAAGAAACGTTGTTGCTAGAAGCCCATAGCAGCCACGTAAAACATGCAAACAACAATTAGAGGACGTCTAACTTGTTTTTGCAGGGTATGCTATGTGATGTGATATGGCCAAAAGGATGTGATGAATGATATATGTGATGTATGAGATTGATCATGTTCTTGTAATAGGATTCACGACTTGCATGTCGATGAGTATGACAACCGGCAGGAGCCATAGGAGTTGTCTTTATTTATTGTATGACCTCCGTGTCATTGAAGAACGCCATGTAAACTACTTTACTTTATTGCTAAACGCGTTAGTCATAGAAGTATAAGTAGTCGTTGGCGTGACAACTTCATGAAGACACGATGATGGAGATCATGATGTCATGCCGGTGACAAGATGATCATGGAGCCCCGAAGATGAAGATCAAAGGAGCTATATGATATTGGCCATATCATGTCACTACTCTATTTGATTGCATGTGATGTTTATCACGTTTATGCATCTTGTTTGCTTAGAACGACGGTAGTAAATAAGATGATCCCTTACAACAATTTCAAGAAGTGTTCTCCCCTAACTGTGCACCGTTGCTACAGTTCGTCGCTTCTAAGCACCACGTGATGATCGGGTGTGATGGATTCTTACGTTCACATACAACGGGTGTAAGACAGTTTTACACAGCGAAAACACTTAGGGTTAACTTGACGAGCCTAGCATGTACAGACATGGCCTCGGAACACGGAGACCGAAAGGTCGAGCATGAGTCGTATAGTAGATACGATCAACATGAAGATGTTCACCGATGATGACTAGTCCGTCTCACGTGATGATCGGACACGGCCTAGTTGACTCGGATCATGTAATCACTTAGATGACCAGAGGGATGTCTATCCGAGTGGGAGTTCATAAGATGAACTTAATTATCCTGAACATAGTCAAAAGACCTTTTGCAAATTATGTCGTAGCTCGCGCTTTAGTTCTACTGTTTTAGATATGTTCCTAGAGAAAATATAGTTGAAAGTTGATAGTAGCGATTATGCGAACAGTAGAAAGCTTATGTCCTTAATGCACTGCTCAGTGTGCTGAACCCCAAACGTCATTTGTGGATGTTTCGAACATCGAACATACACGTTTTGATAACTACGTGATAGTTCAGTTAAATGGTTTAAGTAGAGGCACCAAAGACGTTTTCGAAACATCGCGGAACATATGAGATGTTTCGAGGGCTGAAATTGGGATTTCAGGCTCGTGCTCACGTCAAGAGGTATAAGACCTCCGACGATTCTCTTAGCCTGCAAACTAAGGGAGAAAATCTCAATCGTTGAGCTTGTGCTCAGATTGTTTGAGTGCAACAATCACTTGAATTGAGTGGGAGTTGATCTTCCAAATGAGATAGTGATGTTTCTCCAAAGTCATTGCCACCGAGCTGCTAGAGCTTCGTGATGAACTATAACATATCAGGGATAAATAAGATGATCCTTGAGGTATTCACGATGTTTGACACCGCGAAAGTAGAAATCAAGAAGGAGCATCAATTGTTGATGGTTGGTGAAACCACTAGTTTCAAGAAGGGCAAGGGCAAGAAGGGATACTTCATGAAACGGCAAATCAGCTGCTGCTCCAGTGAAGAAACCCAAGGTTGAACCCAAACCCGAGACTAAGTGCTTCTGTAATAAGGGGAACAGTCACTAGAGCAGAATTACCCTAGATACTTGGTAGATGAGAAGGCTGGCAAGGTCGATAGAAGTATATTGGATATACATTATGTTAATGTGTACTTTACTAGTACTCCTAGTAGTACCAGGGTATAAGATACCGGTTCGGTTGCTAAGTGTTAGTAACTCGAAATAAAAGCTACGGCATAAACGGAGACTAGCTAAAGGTGAGCTGACGATATGTGTTGGAAGTGTTTCCAATGTTGATATGATCAAGCATCGCACGCTCCCTCTACCATCGAGATTTGGTGTTTGCGTTGAGCATAGACATGATTGGATTATGTCTATCGCAATACGGTTATTCATTTAAAGAGAATAATGGTTACTCTATTTATTTGAATAATACCTTCAATGGTCTTGCACCTAAAATGAATGGTTTATTGAATCTCGATCGTAGTGATACACATTTTCATGCCAAAAGATATAAGATAGTAATGATAGTACCACTTACTTGTGGCACTGCCATGTAAGTCATAATGGTATAAAACGCATGAAGAAGCTCCATGTTGATGGATCTTTGGACTCACTCGTTTTTGAAAAGTTTGAGACATGCGAACCATGTCTATTGGTGTATATGCATGAAGAAACTCCATGCAAATGGACCGTTTGGACTCACTTGATTTTGAATCACTTGAGATATGCAAATCATACCACATGGGCAAGATGACTGAAAAGCCTCGTTTTCAGTAAGATGTAACAAGATAGCAACTTGTTGGAAGTAACACATTTTGATGTGTCCAATCCGATGAGTGCTGAGGCATGCAGTGAATATCGTTATGATCTTACTTCACAGATGATTCGAGTAGATGTTGAGAATATTTACTTGATGAAACACAAGTCTGAATTATTGAATGGTTCAAGTAATTTCAGAGTGAAGTAGAAGATCATTGTGACAAGAGGATAAAATGTCTATGATATGATCATAGAGATGAATATCTGAGTTACGAGTTTTGGCACACAATTAAGACATTGTGGAAATTGTTTCGCAATTAATACCGCCTGGAACACCATAGTGTGATGGTGTGTCCGAACATCATAGTTGCACCCTATTGGATATGGTGCGTACCATGATGTCTCTTATCGAATTACCACTATTGTCCATGGGTTAGGCATTAGAGACAACCACATTCACTTTAAATAGGGCACCACGTAATTCCGTTGAGATGACACCGTATGAATTATGGTTTAGAGAAACCTAAGTTGTCGTTTCTTAAAAGTTTGGGGCTGCGACGCTTATATGAAAAAGTTTCAGGTTGATAAGCTCGAACCCAAAGCGGATAAAATGCATCTTCATAGGAAACCCAAAACAGTTGGGTATACCTCCTAATTTAGATCCGAAAGCAATATGGATTGTTTCTTGAATCGGGTCCTTTCTCGAGGAAAAGTTTCTCTCGAAAGAATTGAGTGGGAGGATGGTGGAAACTTGATGAGGTTATTGAACCATCTCTTCAACTAGTGTGTGGCAGGGCACAGGAAGTTATTCCTGTGGCACCTACAACAATTGAAGTGGAAGCTTGTGATGTTGATCATGAAACTTCGGATCAAGTCACTACCAAACCTCGTGGGATGACAAGGATACGTACTACATCAGAGTGGTACGTAATCCTGTCTTGGAAGTCATGTTGCTGGACAACAATGAACCTACGAGCTATGGAGAAGCAATGGTGGGCCCAGATTCCGATAAATGGCTCGAGGCCATAAAATCCGAGAACGGATCCATGACTTTGGAAGAAATACTTGATGGTCGTAAGGCCATTGGGTACGGATGGATTTTAAAAGGAAGACAGACAATGATGGTAAGAATTACCATTAAGAAAGCTCGACTTGTCGTTAAGATATTTTCCGACAAGTTCAAGGAGTTGATTACGGTGAGGTTTTCTCACTCGTAGCGATGCTAAGAGTCTGTTGGAATTGGATTAGCAGTTACTGCATGATTGATGAAATCTTGCAGATAGGATGTCAAAACATTGTTTCCTCGACGTTATACTTGAGGAAAGGTTGTATGTGATACAACCGGAAGGTTTTGTCAATCCCAAAAGATGCTAATAAGTATGCAAAGCTCCAGCAATCCTTCTAAGGACTGGAGTGAGCATCTCGGAGTTGGAATGTGTGCTTTGATGATGATCAAAGATTTTGGGTTTGTACAAAGTTTACAAGAAACTTGTATTTCCAAAGAAGTGAGTGGGAGCACTATAGAATTTCTGATGAGTATATGTTGTTGACATATTGTTGATCAGAAATGACGTAGAATTTCTGGAAAGCATATAGGGTTATTTTGAAAGTGTTTTTCAATGGAAAGCCTGGATTAAGCTACTTGAACATTGAGCATCAAGATCTATAAGGATAGATCAAAATGCTTAATAATACTTTCAAATGAGCACATACCTTGACATGATCTTGAAGGTGTTCAAGATGGACCAGTCAAAGAAGGAGTTCTTGCCTGAGTTGTAAGGTACGAAGTTAGGACTTAAAGCTCGACCACGGCAGAAAAGAGAGAAAGGACGAAGGTCGTCCCCTATACTTTAGACGTAGGCTCTACAGTATGCCATGCTGAGTACCGCACCTGAAGTGTGCCTTGCCATGAGTCAGTCAAGGGGTACAAGAGTGATCCAAGAATGGATCACAGGACAACGGTCAAAGTTATCCTTAGAAATTAGTGGACTAAGGAATTTTTCTCGATTATGGAGGTGGCAAAAGAGTTCGTCGTAAAGGGTTACGTCGATGCAAGCTTGACACCTATCCGGATAGCTCTGAGTAGAGATACCGGATACATATAATGGAGCAACAATTTAGAATAGCTCCAAGTAGAACAGTTATTTGGATTAGCTCCAAATAGAGCGTGGTAGCTACATCTAGGAGATGACATAGAGATTTGTAAAACACACACGGATCTGAAAGGTTCGGACCCGTTGACTAAAACCTCTCTCACAAGCAACATGATCAAACCTAAAACTCATTGAGTATTAATCACATAGTGATGTGAACTAGACTACTGATTCTAGTAAACTCTTGGGTGTTAGTCACATGGCGATGTGACCTGTGAGTGTTAATCACATGGCGATGTGAACTAGATTATTGACTCTAGTGCAAGTGGGAGACTGTTGGAAATATGCCCTAGAGGCAATAATAAAAGTATTATTATTATATTTCCTTGTTCATGATAATTGTCTTTTATTCATGCTATAACTGTATTATCCGAAAATCGTAATACACGTGTGAATACATAGACCACAATATGTCCCTAGTGAGCCTCTAGTTGACTAGCTCGTTGTGATCAACAGATAGTCATGGTTTCCTGGATATGGACATTGGATGTCGTTGATAACGGGATCACATCATTAGGAGAATGATGTGATGGACAAGACCCAATCCTAAGACTAGCACAAAAGATCGTGTAGTTCATTTGCTAGAGCTTTGCCAATGTCAAGTATCTCTTCCTTCGACCATGAGAGCGTGTAACTCCTGGATACCGTAGGAGTGCTTTGGGTGTATCAAACGTCACAACGTAACTGGGTGACTATAAAGGTGCACTACAGGTATCTCCGAAAGTATCTATTGTTTTATGCGGATCGAGACTGGGATTTGTCACTCCGTGTAAACGGAGAGGTATCTCTGGGCCCACTCGGTAGGACATCATCATATGTGCAATGTGACCAAGGAGTTGATCACGGGATGATGTGTTACGGAACGAGTAAAGTGACTTGCCGGTAACGAGATTGAACAAGGTATTGGATACCGACGATCGAATCTCGGGCAAGTAACATACCGATAGACAAAGGGAATTGAATACGGGATTGATTAAGTCCTTGACATCGTGGTTCATCCGATGAGATCATCGTGGAACATGTGGGAGCCATCTTGGGTATCTAGATCCCGCTGTTGGTTATTGACCGGAGAACGTCTCGGTCATGTCTGCATGTCTCCCGAACCCGTAGGGTCTACACACTTAAGGTTTGATGACGCTAGGGTTATAAAGGAAGTTTGTATGTGGTTACCGAATGTTGTTCGGAGTCCCGGATGAGATCCCGGACGTCACGAGGAGTTCCAGAATGGTCCGGAGGTAAAGATTTATATATGGGAAGTCCTATTTTGGCCACCGGAAAATGTTCGGGATTTTTCGGTATTGTACCGGGAAGGTTCTAGAAGGTTCCGGAGTGGGGCCCACCTGCATGCGGGGACCCACATGAACGTGGGTAGTGGGGGCAAGGCCCCACACCCCTGGTCAAGGCGCACCAAGATCGCCCCTTAGAAGGAATAAGATCATATCCCGAAGGGATAAGATCAAGATCCCTAAAAAGGGGGGATAACAATTGGTGGGGAAGGAAATGATGGGATTTCTTTCCTCCCACCTTGGCCAACGCCCCAATGGGCTTGGAGGGCAAGAAACCAGCCCCTCCACCCCTATATATAGTGGGGAGACGCATGGGAACTTCAGACGAAGTTCTGGCGCAGCCCTCCCCCTCTCACAAGTACTCCTCCTCTCCCGCGGTGCTTGGCGAAGCCCTGCAGGATTGCCACGCTCCTCCACCACCACCACGCCGTTGTGCTGCTGTTGGATGGAGTCTTCCTCAACCTTTCCTCTCTCCTTGCTGGATCAAGGCGTGGGAGACGTCACCGGGCTGTACGTGTGTTGAACGCGGAGGTGCCGTGCGTTCGGCACTTGATCATCGGTGATTTGAATCACGACGAGTACGACTCCATCAACCCCGTTCACTTGAACGCTTCCGCTTAGCGATCTACAAGGGTATGTAGATGCACTCTCCTTCTACTCGTAGCTGGTTTCTCCATAGATAGATCTTGGTGACACGTAGGAATTTTTTTGAATTTCTGCTACGTTCCCCAACAGTTTCTTCCCCTCTACTCTCTTGTGATGGATTGAGTTTTCCCTTTGAAGTTATCTTATCGGATTGAGTCTTTAAGGACTTGAGAACACTTGATGTATGTCTTGCATGTGCTTATCTGTGGTGACAATAGGATATCATATGATCCACTTGATGTATGTTTTGCTGATCAACTTGCGAGTTCCGTGACCTCGTGAACTTATGCATAGGGGTTGGCACACATTTTCGTCTTGACTCTTTGGTAGAAACTTTGGGGCACTCTTTGAAGTTCTTTGTGTTGGTTGAATAGATGAATCTGAGATTGTGTGATGCATATCGTATAATCATGCCCATGGATACTTGAGGTGACATTGGAGTATCTAGGTGACATTAGGGTTTTGGTTGATTTGTGTCTTAAGGTGTTATTATAGTACGAACTCTATGATAGATTGAACGAAAGTAATAGCTTCATGTTATTTTACTATGGACTCTTGAATAGATCGATTAGAAAGGATAACTTTGAGGTGGTTTCATACCCTACAATAATCTTTTCGTTTGTTCTCCGCTATTAGTGACTTTGGAGTGACTCTTTGTTGCATGTTGAGGGATAGTTATATGATCCAATTATGTTATTATTGTTGAGAGGACTTGCAGTAGTGAAAGTATTAACCCTAGGCCTTGTTTCCAAGCATTGCAATACCGTTTTTGCTCACTTTTATCATTAGTTACCTTACTGTTTTTATATTTTCAGATTACAAAAACCTATATCTACCATCCATATTGCACTTGTATCACCATCTCTTCACTGAACTAGTGCACCTATACAATTTACCATTGTATTGGGTGTGTTGGGGACATAAGAGACTCTTTGTTATTTGGTGGCAGGGTTGGTTGAGAGAGACCATATTCATCCTATGCCTCCCATGGATTGATAAACCTTAGGTCATCCACTTGAGGGAAATTTGCTACTGTCCTACAAACCTCTGCACTTGGAGGCCAAAAAACGTCTACAAGAAGAAGGTTGTGTAGTAGACATCAAGCTCTTTTCTGGCATCGTTGCCGCAAAGGTTAGCGCTTGAAGGTATATCATTAGATCTTGCAATCGAATCTTTTTGTTTCTTGTTTTGTCACTAGTTTAGTCTATAAAAGAAAACTACAAAAAATGGAATTAAGGGTACCCCATATGCTTCATCTTTTTAATGTCTTTCATGAAAATGAGGATTCCGATAATTGTTCCAAAGTGTTAGAAGAAGAATGTATTAAAATGTTTGGCACTAAATCTTTGGATGATGAGCATGATTGCAATGTTGTTACTGTGAATTCTTTGAATATCCACGATGCTAATGATATGCAAAGCCACAAGGTTGGGGAAGCTATGTTTGATGAAGATGATATTTTTTGTCCCCCAAGTTTTGATGAGCAGATTTATTTTGATGATAGCACGCCTCCTATTTATGATGATTATATTGATGAAAGTGTGTTTGGAAGAGTGTCAACTTTAGAAAGTAATGATCCCACTATTTTGGAGGGTGTTGAATCTTATTGTGATAATTATGAAAGTGGGTTTGGAGAGGTCATGACTTTAGTTAATGTTAACCCCACTATTTTGGAAGAGTGTCAACTTTGCATACATGTGGATCGTGTTAAGAATATGTTTTGTGATAGCTATATTGTTGAATTTGCTTATGATACTACATGTAATTATTATGATGGGGAAACATATGCTTGTAGGAATTGCAATAATAACAAGTTTCCTCTCTATGTGTTGAAAATCTTGCAGATTTGCTTGTTTTACCTTCCTATGCAAGTTGATTATTGTTCCCATAAGTTGTTTGATCACAAAATCCCTATGCATAGGAAGTGGGTTAGACTTAAATGTGCTAGTCATATTCTTCATTATGCTCTCTTTATGTTTCAATTCTTATCTTTTATGTGAGCATCATTGAAATTATCATGCCTAACTAGGGGCGTTAAACGATAGCGCTTGTTGGGGGGCAATCCAATTTTATTTTTTGTTCCTTGCTTTTTGTTCCTATTTAGTAATAAATATTTTATCTAGCCTCTGTTATTATTGAGTTTTTAT
This sequence comes from Triticum dicoccoides, assembly GCF_002162155.2. Classification (NCBI taxonomy): domain Eukaryota; kingdom Viridiplantae; phylum Streptophyta; class Magnoliopsida; order Poales; family Poaceae; genus Triticum; species Triticum dicoccoides. Next base: position 522,333,585 of record NC_041384.1, on the reverse strand, counting down.
GTTTTAATTAGTGTTTGTGCCAAGTAGAACCTTTGGGAAGACTTGGGGAAAGTCTTTGCGATCTTGCTGTAAAAAACAGAAACTTTTGCGCCCACGAGATTAGCTGCCATTGTTATTGGAGAGTGCGATTAAGTTGATTCTTTTTGCAGATGTTTAATAGACAAATTCCTCACGTCCAGAAATTTATTTTAGAATATTTGGGGTTCCATAAGTATACGTTTGATCCACATTACTACAGACTGTTCTGTTTTTGACAGATTCTATTTTATTTGTGTCGTTTGCTTATTTTGATTAATCTATGAGTAGCATCGGAGGGTATGAACCATAGATAAGTTGAAATACAGTAGATATTACACCAATAGGAATTTAGAATGAGTTCACAACAGTACCTAAGTGGTGATTTATTTTCTTATACTAACGGAGCTTACGAGTTTTCTGTTAAGTTTTGTGTTGTGAAGTTTTCAAGTTTTTGGTAAAGATTCGATGGACTATGGAACAAGGAGTGGCAAGAGCTTAAGCTTGGGGATGCCCAAGGCACCCCAAGGTAATATTCAAGGACAACCAAGAGCCTAAGCTTGTGGATGCCCCGGAAGGCATCCCCTCTTTCGTCTTCGTTCATCGGTAACTTTACTTGGAGCTATATTTTTATTCACCACATGATATGTGTTTTGCTTGGAGCGTCATTTTATTTTCTTTTGTTTTGCTTGATGTTTGAATAAAATACCAAGATATGAAATTATTAAATGTTAGAGAGTCTTCACATAGTTGCATAATTATTCGACTACTCATTGATCTTCACTTATATCTTTCGGAGTAGTTTGTCGTTTGCTCTAGTGCTTCACTTATATCTTTTTAGAGCACGGCGGTGGTTTATTTTGAAGAAATAGATGAACTCTCATGCTTCACTTATATTATTTTGAGAGTCCTAAACAGCATGGTAATTTGCTTTGGTTATGAATTTAGTCCTAATATGATGGGCATCCAAGAGGGATATAATAAAAACTTTCATATAAAGTGAATTGAATACTATGAGAAGTTTAATACTTGATAATTGTTTTGAGATATAAAGGTGGTAATATTAGAGTTGTGCTAGGTAATTGTGAAATTGATAAATACTTGTGTTGAGGTTGGCAAGTCACGTAGTCCCGTAGCATGACAAATTTGAAGCATGGGGTGTTCTTTGATTGCTTTCCTTATGAGTGGCGGTCGGGGACGAGCGATGATCTTTTCCTACCAATCTATCCCCCTAGGGGCATGCGTAGTAGTACTTTGCTTCGAGGGCTAATAAACTTTTGCAATAAGTATATGAGTTCTTTATGACTAATGTGAGTCCATGGATATTACGCACTCCATCATTGCTAGCCTCTTCGGTACCATGCATTGCCCTCTCTCGCCTTGAGAGTTGGTGCAAACTTCACCAGTGCATCCAAACCCCGTGATACGATACGCTCTATCACACATAAACCTCCTTATATCTTCCTCAAAACAGCCACCATACCTACCTATTATGGCATTTCCATAGCCATTCCGAGATATATTGCCATGCAACTTTCCACCGTTTCGTTTATTATGACACGCTCCATCATTGTCATATTGCATTGCATGATCATGTAGTTGACATCATATTTGTGGCAAAGCCACCATGCATAATTTATCATACATGTCACTCTTGATTCATTGCCCTTCCCGGTACACCGCCGGAGGCATTCATATAGAGTCATACTTTGTTCTAGTATCGAGTTGTAATCATTGAGTTGTAAATAAATAGAAGTGTGATGATCATCATTAATAGAGCATTGTCCCAAAAAAAGGCCAAATAAAAAAAGGCCCAAAAAAGAAACAAAAAAAGGAAACAAAAAAAGAAATAAAAAGGGGCAATGCTACTATCCTTTTTCCACACTTGTGCTTCAAAGTAGCACCATGATCTTTATGATAGAGAGTCTCTTGTTTTGTCACTTTCATATACTAGTGGGAATTTTTCATTATAGAACTTGGCTTGTATATTCCAACGATGGGCTTCCTCAAATGCCCTAGGTCTTCGTGAGCAAGCAAGTTGGATGCACACCCACTTAGTTTCTTTTGATGAGCGTTCATATATTTATAGCTCTAGTGCATCCGTTGCATGGCAATCCCTACTCCTCGCATTGACATCATTTGATGGGCATCTCCATAGCCCATTGATTAGCCGCGTCAATGTGAGACTTTCTTCTTTTTTGTCTTCTCACATAACCCCTATCATCATACTCTATTCCACCCATAGTGTTATGTCCATGGCTTGTGCTCATGTATTGCGTAAGGGTTGAAAAGGCTGAAGCACGTAAAAAAGTATGAACCAATTGCTCGGCTTGTCATCGGGGTTGTGCATGATGGGAGCATTTTGTGTGACGAAAATGAAGCATGGCCAAACTATATGATTTTGTAGGGATAAGCTTTCTTTGGCTATGTTATTTTGGTAAGACATAATTGCTTGGTTAGTATGCTTGAAGTATTATTATTTTATGTCAATATTAAACTTTTGTCTTGAATCTTATGGATCTGAATATTCTTGCCACAATAAAGATAATTACATGGATAAATATGTTAGGTAGCATTCCACATCAAAAATTCTATTTTTATCATTTACCTACTCGAGGACGAGTAGGAATTAAGCTTGGGGATGCTGATACGTCTCCAACGTATCTAAATTTTTTGATTGTTCCATGCTATTATATTATCTGTTTTGGATGTTTATGGGCTTTATTATACACTTTTATATTATTTTTACGACTAACCTATTAACCGGAGGCCCATCCCAAATTGTTGTTTTCTTGCCTATTTCAGTGTTTCGAAGAAAAGGAAAATCAAACGGAGCCCAATTGACCTGAAACCTCACGGAACTTATTTTTGGAATGCAAGCAATCCAGGAGACTTGGAGTAGATGTCAGGGAAGCCTCGAGGAAGCCACAAGGCAGGGAGGCGCGCCCTACCCCCTGGGCGCGCCCCCACCCTCGTGGGCCCCTCGTGGCTCCCCTGACCGACTTCTTTCGCCTATATATGTCCATATACCCTAAAAACATCGTAGAACAGAATAGATCAGGAGTTCCACTGCCGGAAGCCTCCGTAGCCACTGAAAACCAATCTAAACTCGTTCCGGCACCCTGCCGGAGGGGGGGGGGGAATCCCTCTCTGGTGGCCATCTTCATCATCCCGGTGCTCACCATGACGAGGAGGGAGTAGTTCACCCTCGGGGCTGAGGGTATGTACCAGTAGCTATGTGTTTGATCTCTCTCTCTCTCGTGTTCTTGAGGTGGTACGATCTTGATGTATCGGGAGCTTTGCTATTATAGTTGGATCTTATGATGTTTCTCCCCCTCTACTCTCTTGTAATGGATTGAGTTTTCCCTTTGAAATTATCTTATCAGATTGAGTCTTTAAGGATTTGAGAACACTTGATGTATGTCTTGCATGTGCTTATTTGTGGTGACAATGGGATATCACGTGATCCACTTGATGTATGTTTTGGTGATCAACTTGCGAGTTTTGTGACCTCGTGAACTTATGCATAGGGGTTGGCACACGTTTTCATCTTGACTCTCCGGTAGAAACTTTGGGGCACTCTTTGAAGTTCTTTGTGTTGGTTGAATAGATGAATCTGAGATTGTGTGATGCATATCGTATAATCATACCCATGGATAGTTGAGGTGACATTGGAGTATCTAGGTGACATTAGGGTTTTGGTTGATTTGTGTCTTAAGGTGTTATTCTAGTACGAACTCTATGATAGATTGAACGGAAAGAATAGCTTCATGTTATTTTACTACGGACTCTTGAATAGATCGATCAGAAAGGATAACTTTGAGGTGGTTTCGTACCCTACAATAATCTCTTCATTTGTTCTCCGCTATTAGTGACTTTGGAGTGACTCTTTGTTGCATGTTTAGGGATAGATATATGATCCAATTATGTTATTATTGTTGAGAGAATTTGCACTAGTGAAAGTATGAACCCTAGGCCTTGTTTCAACACATTGCAATACCATTTACGCTCACTTTTATCGCTTGCTACCTTGCTGTTTTTATATTTTCATGTTACAAAAACCTTTATCTACCATCCATATTGCACTTGTATCACCATCTCTTCGCCGAACTAGTGCACCTATACAATTTACCACTGTATTGGGTGTGTTGGGGACACAAGAGACTCTTTGTTATTTGGTTGCAGGGTTGTTTGAGAGAGACCATCTTCATCCTACGCCTCCCACGGATTGGTAAACCTTAGGTCATCCACTTGAGGGAAATTTGCTACTGTCCTACAAACCTCTGCACTTGGAGGCCCAACAACGTCTACAAGAAGAAGGTTGTGTAGTAGACATCAAGGGACAGTTATATGATCCAATTATGTTATTATTGTTGAGAGAACTTGCACTAGTGAAAGTATGAACCCTAGGCCTTGTTTCCTAGCATTGCAATACCATTTTCGCTCACTTTTATCATTAGTTACCTTGCTGTTTTTATATTTTCAGATTACAAAAACCTATATCTACCATCCATATTGCACTTGTATCACCATCTCTTCGCCAAACTAGTGCACCTATACAATTTACCATTGTATTGGGTGCGTTGGGGACACAAGAGACTCTTTGTTATTTGGTTGCAGGGTTGTTTGAGAGAGACCATCTTCATCATACGCCTCCCACGGATTGATAAACCTTAGGTCATCCACTTGAGGGAAGTTTGCTACTGTCCTACAAACCTCTGCACTTGGAGGCCCAACAACGTCTACAAGAAGAAGGTTGTGTAGTAGACAGCACAAATAACTCGGCGGTCTAAGTCAATGTCTATTGTCAATGGAGAGTTGCATCATCGTAGTGTCACAGGGGTGTTTCAATGTTGTGTTTCTCCTGAGGAAGGTGGTGAGATCTTATGAGAGATTCATGAAGGAGATTGTGGTCATCATGCCAGCTCTAGGTCTCTCGTAGCCAAGGCTTTCCGTCATGGGTTTTATTGGCTCACAGCTCACGTTGATGCGGAGGATTTGGTCAGTAAATGTGATGATTGTCAGAAATTCTCACGACGAGCTCTTGTGCCGGCTCAAGAATTGAGGATGATTCCAATTGCTTGGCCATTTACAGTTTGGGGGCTTGATATGGTTGGACCTTTCAAAAGGTCCAAAGATAAAAGACCCACCTTTTGGTGGCGGTTGACAAATTTACAAATTGGGTTGAAGCAAAGCTGGTTAGTAAGTGTGACGCGGCAACGACGGTTCAATTCATCAAAAAGGTGATTTTCGTTTTGGTTTTCCCCACAACATTATAACTGATAATGGCACTAATCTGTCCAAGGTTGCTATGAAAGAATTTTGTCAACGAGAGCATATTCGACTTGATGTATCATCAGTGGCTCATCCCCAGTCCAATGGTCAAGCTGAGAGAGCCAATCAAGAAATTTTGAGAGGCATCATGCCCCGGCTTATGGTCCCTTTGCAGAGGACGCCGGGTTGTTGGGTGGAGGAGTTACCCTCAGTGTTATGGAGTATCAATACTACCCCCAACAAATCGATGGATTACACGCCTTTCTTCATGGTTTACGGGGCAGAGGCGGTTCTCCCTAGTGACATCTGTCTTGACTCGCCTCGAGTGGCGGCTTATGTTGAAGCAGATAATGAAAAGGCACGTCAGGATGCACTGGACCTATTGGATGAGGAGCGTGACCTTGCGGCGGCTCGTTCGGTGATTTACCAGCAAGATCTGCATCGTTACCACAGCCGCCGGGTTAAAACCAGGACCTTTCAAGAAGGTGATTTGGTGCTTCGACTTATCCAGGATCAAACCGATATGCACAAGCTATCCCCCCCTTGGGAAGGGCCCTTTGTGGTCAGCAAGAATCTAAACAATGGGTCATACTACCTTATCAATGTTCGAGACCACAAGGACTCACGCACATAGGAGGAGGAGACCCATCGGCCATGGAATATTGCTCATCTTCGGCCTTATTACACTTGATCCATTGGCACTTGTGATGTGCATATTTAAGTGTATATATTATGATGAATATAATAAAGCCGGCATCCCTGATAATTCAGGGCCTCTGTCGTTTCATTTCTAAAGAATGTGAGTCTTTATTGTCACTTAATATAATCACTTGGAGGTTTAACGGCCGGTTTAAGGGGACCAAAGAGATTCTATTGCACATCACAAGTCAAACATAGGTACCCAGTGAGCACAACTCAAAAAATATCACTTGGGGGCTCCCTGTTCATAGAACATAGCTTTGATAACCCCTTGGCTTGAAATGCCAGGTGTATAACACCAAAAAAATTCAGTTAATCCTGCCTTGTACGTCTGCCACTCTGCCCAGGTAATCCTGAAATGACCCGCCGAACTCTTGACAGTCAATCTTATTAAAGACCCTGAGCTTGTCAAGGTTAAAACATCGGTTGCTCATGTGAGGTTCGGCTTACAAGGTTTGAAGAATTAGCTAGTGGTTGTGCAAGCCCATGAAAAGCACTTGGGTTTTAGGCCTGACCGTCTATGAAAGCCTTGTTTTTTGATTTTTATTTGGTTTGAAGATTTATTTTTTGAGATTTTCTTCTTGTGACATATTGATACATGATTGGAAACTGATGACAGTTATTATGCCTTGTGGTTCATATTGTGAACCTCTGTGGGGTTTATTTCACTCAACCTGGTTTTAGACTATAAGTCGCCAGGATATGCTTGGAGTGTTATGCTCTAGGCTATGGACTAATGTCCTTTGATGCATGCGATGTTATAAACCGATGGTATAAATCAATTGAACAGGGTGTTGTTCTCTCAATCTTTGGGTTGTAACCCTTACTGCACAGGTATGATAAACCGGCAGTGTACGCAAATATCATAGGTATGATATTTTGTTATAACTATATATGGTTATGATTAAACCTACCCTGGTTATGGACAGAGTATGTCCCCAATGGTTTTTATATAGGGTGTTATGACCCGCCCTGGGGTAAACTGCCAGAGCACTTGTAATCTGTTTGGGTGCAGGTACAATAATAAATCTGATCTGCATACTTGATAATATCATGAGAACAAGTGGTAGATCTTCAATCATGGATCAATAGTGTTAAGCAGACGAAATGTGCATGATGGCACAGTAGATCAAAAGTTTAACTAGCCTATTACAAGGCATACAATGGCCCAAAGAGGATAAGTGTTCTTGAGGCGCAAATATCAAAGTGTTATGATTAATAAGCCGGTTCATGACTCCTGAAGGGTTGAAGCCTTCGGGTCATCCTACGTTGCGTCTTCTTCTTCTTCAGCTCCTTGATCATCCATCAACTGCAAGTCAGGCGTAGCCCAGCTGATACCAGTCAATGCTCTAAACACAACATCATCATTGATAAGGTTGGATGGATCAATATCAGGAGGGAAGGTGTGCTTACGAATTGACAGGATTAGATCCGTCTCCTGATGAACCAGCGCCTTCACCTTTTTATTATCAGCGTTGTAAGCCGCCTGGTATTGAGATAAATTGGTTTCTGCAGCCAGCTGGGTTGCTAATGGACGCATTAATCTATCTATATCATCAAAGTCGCCAGCACTGAAGGGTGACCCATCTTCCTTTACACTTGGGCAACCATTGGCCAGGTCTTCCGGATCAAGATCTGCTTGCCACGCCTTGGCCCGGCTTAATGCAGTTAAAGCACCAGCTCTGGCAGAGGCTTGCTTTAATTCTTCAATCCTCTTGGGTACTGATAACCCACAAGTGTAGGGGATCGCAACAGTTTTCGAGGGTAGAGTATTCAACCCAAATTTATTGATTCGACACAAGGGGAGCCAAAGAATATTCTCAAGTATTAGCAGCTGAGTTGTCAATTCAACCACACCTGGAAACTTAATATCTGCAGCAAAGTGTTTAGTAGCAAAGTAATATGATAGTAGTGATAATGGTAGCAAAAGGTAATGATACGTCTCCGTCGTATCTATAATTTTTCATTGTTCCATGCCAATATTATTCAACTTTCATATACTTTTTGGCAAATTTTTATATTATTTTTGGGACTAACATATTGATCCAGTGCCCAGTGCCAGTTCCTGTCTGTTGCATGTTTTTGGTTTCGCAGAATACCCATATCAAACGGAGTCCAAACGGGATAAAAACGGACGGAGCTTATTTTTGGAAAATATGGAAAATTCGGAAGGAAAATCAATGCGAACCAGTGCCTGAGGTGGTCAAGAGGCAGGGGGGCGCGCGCCCCTTAGGGCGCGCTCCTACCCTCGTGAGCCCACCGTAAGGCGGTTGACGCTCTTATTTTGCCTCAACAAAGCTAATATTCGGAAAAAATCACGGCGAAGGTTTCAGGCCAATCGGAGTTACGGATCTCCATATATATACGAAACGGTGAAACAGAGCCAGAAGAGAACGCAGAACCAGAGAGAAACAGAGAGATATATCCAATCTCGGAGGGGCTCTCGCCCCTCCCACGCCATGGGATCCAAGGACCAGAGGGGAAACCCTTCTCCCATCTAGGGAGGAGGTCAAGGAAGAAGAAGAAGAAGGGGGCCCCTCTCCCCCTTGCTTCCGGTGGCGCCGGAGTGCCGTCGGGGGCCATCATCATCACCGTCATCTTCACCAACAACTTCACCGCCATCATCACCAACTCTTCCCCCCTCTATGTGTTGGGGAACGTAGCAGAAATTCAAAATTTTCCTACGCGTCACCAAGATCTATCTATGGAGAAACCAGCTACGAGTAGAAGGAGAGTGCATCTACATACCCTTGTAGATCGCTAAGCGGAAGCGTTCAAGTGAACGGGGTTGATGGAGTCGTACTCGTCGTGATTCAGATCACCGATGATCCTAGTGCCGAACGGACGGCACCTCCGCGTTCAACACACGTACAGCTCGACGATGTCTCCCACGCCTTGATCCAGCAAGGAGAGAGGGAGAGGTTGAGGAAGACTCCATCCAACAGCAGCACAACGGCGTGGTGGTGGTGGAGGAGCGTGGCAATCCCGCAGGGCTTCGCCAAGCACCATGGGAGAAGAGGAGGAGGGAGAGGGGCAGGGCTGCACCAATGAGAGATCAAATCGCGTGTTATGGGCAGCCCCATGCCTCAATATATATAGGGGGAAGGGGGGTGCGCCCCCTTTAGGGTTTTCCCACCCCCTAGGGGCGGCGGCCAGCCCTAGATGGGTTTTGGGGTGCGGCCAAGAGGGGGGGGGGAGGAGTCCATCCTCCCCAAGGCACCTCAAAGGTGCCTTCCCCCTTGAGGACTCTTCCCTCTAGGGTTCCCTAGGCGCATGGGCCTCTTGGGGCTGGTGCCCTTGGCCCATGTAGGCCAAGGCGCACCCCATACATCCCATGTGGCCCCCCGGGGCAGGTGGCCCCACCCGGTGGGCCCCCGGGACCCTTCCGGTGGTCCCGGTACAATACCGATGACCCCGAAACTTGTCCCGATGGCCGAAACAGGACTTCCTATATATAAATCTTTACCTCCGGACCATTCCGGAGCTCCTTGTGACGTCCGGGATCTCATCCGGGACTCCGAACAACATTTGGTAACCACATACAAGCTTCCTTTATAACCCTAGCGTCATCGAACCTTAAGTGTGTAGACCCTACGGGTTCGGGAGACATGCAGACATGACCGAGACGTTCTCCGGTCAATAACCAACAGTGGGATCTGGATACCCATGTTGGCTCCCACATGTTCCACGATGATCTCATCGGATGAACCACGATGTCAAGGACTTAATCAATCCCGTATTCAATTCCCTTTGTCTATCGGTATTTTACTTGCCCGAGACTCGATCGTCGGTATCCAATACCTTGTTCAATCTCGTTACCGGCAAGTCACTTTACTCGTTCCGTAACACATCATCCCATGATCAACTCCTTGGTCACATTGCGCATATGATGATGTCCTACCGAGTGGGCCTAGAGATACCTCTCCATTTACACGGAGTGACAAATCCCAGTCTCGATCCGCATAAAACAATAGATACTTTCGGAGATACCTGTAGTGCACCTTTATAGTCACCCAGTTACGTTGTGACGTTTGATACACCCAAAGCACTCCTACGGTATCCAGGAGTTACACGATCTCATGGTCAAAGGAAGAGATACTTGACATTGGCAAAGCTCTAGCAAACGAACTACACGATCTTTGTGCTATGCTTAGGATTGGGTCTTGTCCATCACATCATTCTCCTAATGATGTGATCCCGTTATCAACGAAATCCAATGTCCATAGCCAGGAAACCATGACTATCTGTTGATCACAACGAGCTAGTCAACTAGAGGCTCACTAGGGACATATTGTGGTCTATGTATTCACACGTGTATTACGATTTCCGGATAATACAGTTATAGCATGAATAAAAGACAATTATCATGAACAAGGAAATATAATAATAATACTTTTATTATTGCCTCTAGGGCATATTTCCAACAGTCTCCCACTTGCACTAGAGTCAATAATCTAGTTCACATCGCCATGTGATTAACACTCACAGGTCACATCGCCATGTGACTAATACCCAAGAGTTTACTAGAGTCGGTAGTCTAGTTCACATCACTATGTGATTAACACTCAATGAGTTTTATGTTTGATCATGTTGCTTGTGAGAGAGGTTTTAGTCAACAGGTCTGAACCTTTCAGATCCGTGTGTGCTTTACAAATCTCTATGTCATCTCCTAGATGCAGCTACCACGCTCTATTTGGAGCTATTCCAAACAACTGTTCTACTTGGAGCTATTCTAAATTATTGCTCCATTATATGTATCCGGTCTCTCTACTCAGAGCTATCCGGATAGGTGTCAAGCTTGCATCGTCGTAACCTTTACGACGAACTCTTTTACCACCTCCATAATCGAGAAAATTCCTTAGTCCACTAGTTACTAAGGATAACTTTGACCGCTGTCCTGTGAGCCATTCTTGGATCACTCTTGTACCCCTTGTCTGACTCATGGCAAGGCACACTTCAGGTGCGGTACACAGCATAGCATACTGAAGAGCCTACGTCTTAAGCATAGGGGACGACCTTCGTCCTTTCTCTCTATTCTGCCGTGGTCGAGCTTTAAGTCTTAACTTCGTACCTTACAACTCAGGAAAGAACTCCTTCTTTGACTGGTCCATCTTGAACACCTTCAAGATCTTGTCAAGGTATGTGCTCATTTGAAAGTATTATTAAGCATTTTGATCTATCCTTATAGATCTTGATGCTCAATGTTCAAGTAGCTTAATCCAGGTTTTCTATTGAAAAACACCTTTCAAATAACCCTATATGCTTTCTAGAAATTCTACATCATCTCTGATCATCAATATGTCAACATCATATACTCATCAGAAATTCTATAGTGCTCCCACTCACTTCTTTGGAAATACAAGTTTCTCATAAACTTTGTACAAACCCAAAATCTTTGATCACCATCAAAGCATACATTCCAACTCCGAGATGCTTACTCCAGTCCTTAGAAGGATTGCTGGAGCTTTGCATACTTATTAGCATCTTTCGGGATTGACAAAACCTTCCGGTTGTATCACATACAACCTTTCCTCAAGAAAATCATCGCGGAAACAATGTTTTGACATCCTATCTGCAAGATTTCATAAATAATGCAGTAATCGCTAATATAATTCCAACAGACTCTTAGCATCGCTACGAGTGAGAAAATCTCATCGTAGTCAACTCCTTGAACTTGTCGGAAAACATCTTAACGACAAGTCGAGCTTTCTTAATGGTGACATTTACCATCATTGTCCGTCTTCCTTTTGAAATCCATCTGTACTCATACATGGATCCTCTCTCGGATTTTATGGCCTCAAGCCATTTATCGGAATCCGGGCCCACCATCGCTTCTCCATAGCTCGTAGGTTCATTGTTGTCTAGCAACATGACTTCCAAGACAGGATTACCGTACCACTCTGAAGTAGCACGTATCCTTGTCACCCTACGAGGCACGGCAGTGATTTGATCCGAAACTTCATGATCAATATCATAAGCTTCCACTTCAATTGGTGTAGGTGCCACGGGAACAACTTCCTATGCCCTGCCACACACTAGTTGAAGAGACGGTTCAATAACCTCATCAAGTCTCCACCATCCTCCCACTCAACTCTTTCGAGAGAAACCTTTCCTCGAGAAAGGACCTGATTCAAGAAACAATCCTTTATTGCTTTTGGATCTGAATTAGGAGGTATACCGAACTGTTTTGGGTGTCCTATGAAGATGCATTTTATCCGCTTTGGGTTCGAGCTTAATCCTGAAACTTTTTCACATAAGCGTCGCAGCCCCAAACCTTTAAGAGACGACAACTTAGGTTTCTCTAAACCATAATTCATACGGTGTCATCTCAACGGAATTACGTGGTGCCCTATTTAAAGTGAATGTGGTTGTCTCTAATGCCTAACCCATGAACAATAGTGGTAATTCGATAAGAGACATCATGGTACGCACCATATCCAATAGGGTGCAACTATGATGTTCGGACACACCATCACACTATGGTGTTCCAGGCGGTAGTAATTGCGAAACAATTTCCACAATGTCTTAATTGTGTGCCAAAACTCGTAACTTAGATATTCATCTCTATGATCATATCATAGACATTTTATCCTCTTGTCACAATGATCTTCTACTTCACTCTGAAATTATTTGAACCATTCAATAATTCAGACTTGTGTTTCATCAAGTAAATATTCTCAACATCTACTCGAATCATCTGTGAAGTAAGATCATAATGATATTCACTGCATGCCTCAGCACTCATTGGATTGGACACATCAAAATGTGTTACTTCCAACAAGTTGCTATCTTGTTCCATCTTACTGAAAACGAGGCTTTTCAGTCATCTTGCCCATGTGGTATGATTTGCATATCTCAAGTGATTCAAAATCAAGTGAGTCCAAATGGTCCATTTGCATGGAGTTCTTCATGCATATACACCAATAGACATGGTTCGCATGTCTCAAACTTTTCAAAAACGAGTGAGTCCAAAGATCCATCAACATGGAGCTTCTTCATGCGTTTTATACCATTATGACTTACATGGCAGTGCCACAAGTAAGTGGTACTATTATTACTATCTTATATCTTTTGGCAAGAAAATGTGTATCACTACGATCAAGATTCAATAAACCATTCCTTTAGGTGCAAGAGCACTTATTCAGGTTTAATACTAATCTTGATGGTAGAGGGAGCGTGCGATGCTAGATCTCATCAAACTTGGAAACACTTCCAACACATATCGTCAGCTCATCTTTAGCCAGTCTCCGTTTTATTCCGTAGCTTTTATTTCGAGTTACTAACACTTAGCAACCGAACCGGTATCTAATACCCTGGTGCTACTAGGAGTACTAGTAAAGTACACATTAACATAATGTATATCCAATATACTTCTATCGACCTTGCCAGCCTTCTCATCTACCAAGTATCTAGGGTAATGCTGCTCCAGTGGTTGTTCCCCTTATTACAGAAGCACTTAGTCTCGGGTTTGGGTTCAACCTTAGGCTTCTTCACTTGAGCAGCAGCTGAATTGCCGTTTCATGAAGTATCCCTTTGTTCCCTTGCCCTTCTTGAAACTAGTGGTTTCACCAACCATCAACAATTGATGCTCCTTCTTGATTTCTACTTTCGCGGTGTCAAACATCATGAATATTTCAAGGATCATCATATCTATCCCTGATATGTTATAGTTCATCACGAAGCTCTAGCAGCTTGGTGGCAATGACTTTGGAGAAACATCACTATCTCATTTGGAAGATCAACTCCCACTCGATTCAAGTGATTGTTGCACTCAGACAATCTGAGCACAAGCTCAACGATTGAGCTTTTCTCCCTTAGTTTGTAGGCTAAGAAAATTGTCGGAGGTCTTATACCTCTTGACGTGGGCACGAGCCTGAAATCCCAATTTCAGCCCTCGAAACATCTCATATGTTCCGTGACGTTTCGAAAACATCTTTGGTGCCTCTACTTAAACCATTTAACTGAACTATCACGTAGTTATCAAAACTTGTATGTTCGATGTTCGAAACATCCACAAACGACGTTTGGGGTTCAGCACACTGAGCAGTGCATTAAGGACATAAGCTTTCTACTGTCCGCATAATTGCTACTATCAACTTTCAACTATATTTTCTCTAGGAACATATATAAAACAGTAGAACTAAAGCGCGAGCTACGACATAATTTGTAAAAGGTCTTTTGACTATGTTCAAGATAATTAAGTTCATCTTATGAACTCCCACTCAGATAGACATCCCTCTGGTCATCTAAGTGATCACATGATCCGAGTCAACTAGGCCGTGTCCGATCATCACATGAGACGGACTAGTCATCATCGGTGAACATCTTCATGTTGATCGTATCTACCATACGACTCATGCTCGACCTTTCGGTCTCCGTGTTCCGAGGCCATGTCTGTACATGCTAGGCTCGTCAAGTTAACCCTAAGTGTTTTCGCTGTGTAAAACTGTCTTACACCCGTTGTATGTGAACGTAAGAATCCATCACACCCGATCATCACGTGGTGCTTAGAAGCGACGAACTGTAGCAACGGTGCACAGTTAGGGGAGAACACTTCTTGAAATTTTGTAAGGGATCATCTTATTTACTACCGTCGTCCTAAGTAAACAAGATGCATAAACATGATAAACATCACATGCAATCAAATAGTGACATGATATGGCCAATATCATTTTGCTCCTTTTGATCTTCATCTTCGGGGCTCCATGATCATCATCGTCACCGGCATGACACCATGATCTCCATCATCATGATCTCCATCATCGTGTCTTCATGAAGTTGTCACACCAACGACTACTTCTACTTCTATGGCTAACGCGTTTAGCAATAAAGTAAAGTAAGTTACATGGCGTTCTTCAATGACACGCAGGTCATACAAAAAATAAAGACAACTCCTATGGCTCCTGCCGGTTGTCATACTCATCGACATGCAAGTCGTGAATCCTATTACAAGAACATGATCAATCTCATACATCACATATCATTCATCACATTCTTCTTGGCCATATCACATCACAAAGCATACCCTGCAAAACAAGTTAGACGTCCTCTAATTGTTGTCTGCATGTTTTACGTGGCTGCTATGGGTTTCTAGCAAGAACGTTTCTTACCTACGCAAAACCACAACGTGATATGCCAATTGCTATTTACCCTTCATAAGGACCCTTTTCATCGAATCCGTTCCGACTAAAGTGGGAGAAACTGGCACCCGCTAGCCACCTTATGCACCAAGTGCATGTCAATCGGTGAAACCTGTCTCACGTAAGAGTACGTGTAAGGTCGGTCCGGGCCGCTTCATCCCACAATACCGCCGAAACAAGATTGGACTAGTAACGGTAAGCATATTGAACAACATCAACACCCACAACTACTTTGTGTTCTACTCGTGCAAAGAATCTACGCAATAGACCTAGCTCATGATGCCACTGTTGGGGAACGTAGCAGAAATTCAAAATTTTCCTACGCGTCACCAAGATCTATCTATGGAGAAACCAGCTACGAGTAGAAGGAGAGTGCATCTACATACCCTTGTAGATCGCTAAGCGGAAGCGTTCAAGTGAACGGGGTTGATGGAGTCGTACTCGTCGTGATTCAGATCGCCGATGATCCTAGTGCCGAACGGACGGCACCTCCGCGTTCAACACACTTACAGCTCGACGATGTCTCCCACGCCTTGATCCAGCAAGGAGAGAGGGAGAGGTTGAGGAAGACTCCATCCAACAGCAGCACAACGGCGTGGTGGTGGTGGAGGAGCGTGGCAATCCCGCAGGGCTTCGCCAAGCACCATGGGAGAAGAGGAGGAGGGAGAGGGGCAGGGCTGCACCAACGAGAGATCAAATCGCGTGTTATGGGCAGCCCCATGCCTCAATATATATAGGGGGGAAGGGGGGTACGCCCCCTTTAGGGTTTTCCCACCCCCTAGGGGCGGCGGCCAGCCCTAGATGGGTTTTGGGGTGCGGCCAAGAGGGGGGGGGGGAGGAGTCCATCCTCCCCAAGGCACCTCAAAGGTGCCTTCCCCCTTGAGGACTCTTCCCTCTAGGGTTCCCTAGGCGCATGGGCCTCTTGGGGCTGGTGCCCTTGGCCCATGTAGGCCAAGGCGCACCCCCTACATCCCATGTGGCCCCCCGGGGCAGGTGGCCCCACCCGGTGGGCCCCCGGGACCCTTCCGGTGGTCCCGGTACAATACCGATGACCCCGAAACTTGTCCCGATGGCCGAAACAGGACTTCCTATATATAAATCTTTACCTCCGGACCATTCCGGAGCTCCTCGTGACGTCCGGGATCTCATCCGGGACTCCGAACAACATTCGGTAACCACATACAAGCTTCCTTTATAACCCTAGCGTCATCGAACCTTAAGTGTGTAGACCCTACGGGTTCGGGAGACATGCAGACATGACCGAGACGTTCTCCGGTCAATAACCAACAGCGGGATCTGGATACCCATGTTGGCTCCCACATGTTCCACGATGATCTCATCGGATGAACCACGATGTCAAGGACTTAATCAATCCCGTATTCAATTCCCTTTGTCTATCGGTATGTTACTTGCCCGAGATTCGATCGTCGGTATCCAATACCTTGTTCAATCTCGTTACCGGCAAGTCACTTTACTCGTTCCGTAACACATCATCCCGTGATCAACTCCTTGGTCACATTGCGCATATGATGATGTCCTACCGAGGGGGCCCAGAGATACCTCTCCG
Source organism: Triticum dicoccoides (assembly GCF_002162155.2). Lineage (NCBI taxonomy): Eukaryota > Viridiplantae > Streptophyta > Magnoliopsida > Poales > Poaceae > Triticum > Triticum dicoccoides. The sequence goes on along the minus strand of NC_041384.1, from coordinate 522,316,890 downwards.
TTTACACGGAGTGACAAATCCCAGTCTCGATCCGCATAAAACAATAGATACTTTCGGAGATACCTGTAGTGCACCTTTATAGTCACCCAGTTACGTTGTGACGTTTGATACACCCAAAGCACTCCTACGGTATCCAGGAGTTACACGATCTCATGGTCAAAGGAAGAGATACTTGACATTGGCAAAGCTCTAGCAAACGAACTACACGATCTTTGTGCTATGCTTAGGATTGGGTCTTGTCCATCACATCATTCTCCTAATGATGTGATCCCGTTATCAACGACATCCAATGTCCATAGCCAGGAAACCATGACTATCTGTTGATCACAACGAGCTAGTCAACTAGAGGCTCACTAGGGACATATTGTGGTCTATGTATTCACACGTGTATTACGATTTCCGGATAATACATTTATAGCATGAATAAAAGACAATTATCATGAACAAGGAAATATAATAATAATACTTTTATTATTGCCTCTAGGGCATATTTCCAACACTATGCAGCGGTGTAACCTCTCTCTTACCCGCTGTAATCTCTACTTAAACATGGTGCTCAACGCTATATATTATTTCCCAATGATGTATGGCTATCCTATGATGTTTGAGTAGATCTGTTTTGTCCTAATGGCTATTTGATGATCGTGATTGGTTTGAGTTGTATGTTTTACTATTGGTGCTGTCCTATGGTGCTCTCCGTGTCGCACAAGCGTGAGGGATTCCCGCTGTAGGGTTTGCAATATGCTTATGATTTGCTTATGGTGGGTGGCGTGAGTGACAGAAGCACAGGCCCGAGTAAGTAGGTTGTTTGCGTATGGGATAAAGGGGACTTGATGCTTTAATGCTATGGTTGGGTTTTACCTTAATGAATCTTTAGTAGTTGCGGATGCTTGCTAGAGTTCCAATCATAAGTGCATATGATCCAAGTAGAGAAAGTATGTTAGCTTATGCCTCTCCCTTATATAAAATTGCAATAATGATTACCGGTCTAGTTATCGATTGCCTAGGGACAAATAACTTTCTCGTAACAACAAACTCTCTACTAAACCTAACTTAGTTGTGTCTTTATCTAAACAACCCCTACTTTTTATTTACTTGCTCTTTATTATCTTGCATACCTATCCAACAACACCTACAAAGTACTTCTAGTTTCATACTTGTTCTAGGTAAAGCGAACATCAAGCGTGCGTAGAGTTGTATCGGTGGTCGATAGAACTTGAGGGAATATTTGTTCTGCCTTTAACTCCTCATTGGGTTCGACACTCTCACTTATCGAAAGAGGCTACAATTGATCCCCTATACTTGTGGGTTATCAGGTAACAGTAGTAAAAGTAATCTTTTTGGTATTTTGTAGTGATGATAGCAATAGCAACGGAAAAGTAAAAGCGAAGAACAATATATGGAAAGCTCGTAGGCAATGGATCGGTGATGGAGAATTATGCCGGATGTGGGTCATCATGTAACAGTCATAACCTAGGGTGACATAGAACTAGCTCCAGTTCATTGATATAATGTAGGCATGTATTCCAAACATAGTCATACGTGCTTATGGAAAAGAACTTGCATGACATCTTTTGTCCTACCCTCCCGTGGCAGCGGGGTCCTTACGGAAACTAAGGGATATTAAGGCCTCCTTTTAATAGAGAACCGGAACAAAGCATTAACACATAGTGAATACATGAACTCCTCAAACTACGGTCATCACCGGTAAGTATCCCGATTATCGTCACTTCGGGGTTAACGGATCATAACACATAATAGGTGACTATAGACTTGCAAGATAGGATCAAGAACACTCATATATTTATGAAAACATAATAGGTTCAGATCTGAAATCATGGCACTCAGGCCCTAGTGACAAGCATTAAGCATAGCAAAGTCATAGCAACATCAATCTTAGAACATAGTGGACACTAGAGATCAAACCCTAACAAAACTAACTCGATTACATGATAGATCCCATCCAACCCATCACCGTCCAGCAATCCTACGATGGAATTACTCATGCACGGCGGTGAGCATCATGAAATTGGTGATGGAGGATGGTTGATGATGACGATGGCGACGGAATCCCCTCTCCGGAGCCCCGAACGGACTCCAGATCAGCCCTCCCGAGAGGTTTTAGGGCTTGGCGGCGGCTCCGTATCGTAAAACGCGATGATTTCTTCTCCTTGATTTTTTTCTCCCCGAAACACAATATATGAAGTTGGAGTCGGAGAGGCAACAGGGGGCCCACGAGGTAGGGGGCGCGCCCTAGGGGGGCAGGCGCACCCTCCACCCTCGTGGAGAGGTGGTGGGCCCCCTGGCCTTCATCTTTTGCAGGTATTTTTCATATTTTCTGAAAAGTGGCTCCGTGAAGTTTTAGGTCATTCCGAGAACGTTTATTTCTGCACATAGATAACACCATGGTAATTCTGCTGAAAACACCGTCAGTCCGGGTTAGTTCCATTCAAATCATGCAAGTTAGAGTCCAAAACAAGGGCAAAAGTGTTTGGAAAAGTAGATACGTTGGAGACGTATCAAGTACCACTGACAACCTTTCCAATGTGTCCTTGATAAGAGTGGGCGGCTGTTTCTTGTGCAGAGCAACAACAATGGTGCGTCGAGCACGAGTGTATAATTGTTCTACAATAGTGTAGACGGCTTTCAACCTGATACGTATGTCTGAGCCCAACTTGATGCTCCGAGAACCTGCATCAGTTAATTTGTTGGTAAGCCGGTAGGTGTTTATAATGTATTTATAACGATGAAAGGAGTCATGATCACTACTTACCGAAGATGGCCAATGACATATTGTTGATTTGCTGCTATAAACCGGACAATTCATCAGTCACCGGTTTAAGCGCGGCTTCAACTTCTTCTACTCTCTTCAATAGAGCCATTTTTTCGATCTCCCAGCCATCCTTATCAGTGTTTAAGTTTTGTTTAAGCCGCTCAATGTTCTCCAAAGCAGCTTTCAGTTCTGACTTGGCCTTGGATGTTTCAGATTGCTGCGTTTTGATGTTGGCCTTTAGATCATCGAGCTGTGAGTCTTTCTCAGTTAATTCAGCCTGTGACATGAGCACACATGGAAAGTATTACAATCATGATTATTTTTGAAGTCCCAAGCACAATAAAAGTATTATCATTGGCACTTGGGGGCTAATGCATATTGCTCTTCTTAAGACAAATTTTTGAAGTCCCAAGCACAATACAAGTATTGTCCTTGGCACTTGGGGGCTAATGCCCATTGCTCTTTTGAAATATGAATTTATCTGATGACTTGGGTGAAATGATCCGGTTTATCAAAATTATTGAAGTGTTGATCTATCAATGTTGTTAAGTCCCGTTTTAGCTTGACAAGTTTAAACCGGCCCTTGGGGGCTACATATGCAAAGTTGAATCCTAATATTTAAAGTCTCGGCTTAACATGATGATTAAGCCAACCCTTGGGGGCTACTAGTGAGGGAGATCTTCTACTTTGTGGTATTTGAAAAGTCTATAGAATATTCAATCCTATCATACTCTATAGACTTGGCGGCTGATAGACATATGATTATGAAGAGAATAGGGATTGGAGTACCTCATAGCGTTCCTTTCATCATCAAGTTGACTAAGCCGGCTTCAAAGTCGCAGCTTGTGTGTAGACAGTTTAAATAACCGGAATGGATTTCTTGAGCGCTAAATTGTGAGTAGCCTTCTAAGTCTATTTTCCACTTGCCTTTATCAGCAATGGAAAACTCTTCTTTGGCGATGTGCTTGGACAGAGCAGTGGGGTTACCCGACGCGGTATACCCAAACCCAATGACAACAACATTGTTAGTCTTTGTTTTCGAAGGCTTGATGGGACTCGGAGGATTAGGGATGACCGGTTCAACATCCATTTGATCCATGGTAACTTCATGCTCTTCTAGTGGCGGATCATCAATAATAGTTTCAACAATTGGATGAGAGAGTTCTGGTTGTTGTTGTTCCGGCTCAGACGGGTTGGAGTCGTCGACCGGTTTGTTCAGTTTTGCCTTTTGCTGGGCTTGGCCTGGCCTATGAAAATAAGAAGCACAAAGAGGTCAGCATATTGATCAGGCATGAAGTTTTGAATAATTACATATACCCTTACCTAGGTACAGTCTTGAAAGCTGGGATTTGGGTTCCCGTTGAGTCACCAGAAGAAGAGTGAGATGTTCCCTGATAATTTGAATCAGACGGGTTAAGAGGTTGACGAACAAAACCCGCCTTGGGGTAATCTAAGTCAGAAATTTTGAAGACCTCCGGTCGACGTTTGCGAGGTGTTGGGGTGTTCGGTAAGACGGAGGATAAAACTCCACCGCCATTATTCCGGGTTGTTCGGCGAGCTTCATGTTGCTGCTTCTTCAAAAGAAAGTTGGGATCCAAATAAGCCAAAGGATGAGAAAACCTTACTTTCCGGATTGCCTGACGAATTTTCTGTTTTGGCATAGACTCTGAGCCGGAGGAAAGAACAATTACCTCATCGTCACCCGCACGGCTGGCTTTAGCTTCCCCCTGATAACAATCATTGTCAATGATATGTATAAAAAATGAGCCAAGAGAGTCAAGTTCTACCTCCGACTCATCATCATCACTGTCATCATCCGAATTTAACCCGGCGGGCTCAATGGTTTTCTTCTTAGCAGGCATCTTGGTGACCTTCGTCTTGGTATGAGCCGGTTTGGTCGGTTTTTCTTGCGGTTTCTTCTTCCAAAATGAAGAGTTGGCCTGTTAAAATCAAAAGATCATAAGTGGGCAATATTAATGCAAATGTGATTAAATGAAAGGTGTGCAATACTTACAGCTGGCGGTTTGTTGAAGGAGCAGAAAGGACTAAGTCATGTTTTACTGCAATCTGCCGAAGATTCATTCAACAACGCCTTGGCGGCTTCAGTAATTTCTGCGTCGGACAGTTGAATGTCGCAGTGGCGCTTGGGATCTTTTAAATCTCCAGTCTATTCGCACATTTAGCCGGGGCAACGGCTTAATGGCTAGATGCTCCAGGACACCCACCACCGAACAAAGTCAATGACGGTTAGGCCATTACCCATGAAGGCTCTGAGCTTTGAAAAAGCTGGTGCATATTTGGCCCGTTCCTTCTCGTTGATCCATGGGGGAAGTGGATGTGTGTTGCTAAGTCGATGATCACGGTAACCCGACAAAGGATTTTCCTCTGTTGGAGATGTATCTTGGCAGTAAACCAAGTTTGGTTCCAATCTTTGGGGTGACTCGGCGGCTTGGCGTAGGGAAAGCTCGCTTCTTTCCTCTTCTGAATTGAAACCCCACCGAGTTCCAAGATGGGCCCGTCAGTAAACTTTGTCTGACGGTTTAAGTATTAAAATTCTCTGAATAATTCAACTATGGGCTCCTCTTGAAGATAAGCTTCACAGAATACTTGAAAGTTGCAAATATTTGACACAGAATTGGGCCCAATATCTTGAGGGTGAAGTTGGAAAAAAATAAAGACGTCATGGAAAAACTTTGAGTCGGGCGGGCTGAACCTCCGAATCATGTGGTCAGTGAAAACAATCACTTCTCCATCCTTGGGCTTAGGTGGATTTTCTTTGCCAGGGACCCTCCAGTGGATGTTCTCTTTCTTGGCTAAGGTGCCGGTTGCAACGAAGTTGTTCAGGTCTTCTTCAGTAAACCGGGATTGGACCCAGCTGCAAGCAGTGTATGTCTTAGTCATTTTTTGCTAATCTGAAAGGAGGATTATGCCGGTTTAAAGATTATATGGTTAAATCGTCTGTTGGTTTAAAAGCAAATAATAATGAAGCATGCATGCAAAGGTGTTAAACCGGAGGATAACATTGAAATCATAAAGGTGAATTATTGGCGGCTTAAAAGGGGGTTAATGGTACCTGGTGGGTTACGGTTTCTGAGCTAAGCAGACTGATAACCCACAAGTATAGGGGATTGCAACAGCTTTTGAGGGTAGAGTATTCAACCCAAATTTATTGATTCGACACAAGGGGAGCCAAAGAATATTCTCAAGTATTAGCAGCTGAGTTGTCAATTCAACCACACCTGGAAACTTAGTATCTGCAGCAAAGTGTTTAGTAGCAAAGTAATATGATAGTGATGGTAACGGTAACAAAAGAGTAACGAAAGCAAAGTAATGTTTTTGGTATTTTGTAATGATTGTAACAATAGCAACGGGAAAGTAAATAAGCGTAAACCAGTATATGGAAAGCTCGTAGGCATCGGATCAATGATGGATAATTATGCTGGATGCGGTTCATCATGTAACAGTCATAACATAGGGTGACACAGAACTAGCTCCAATTCGTCAATGTAATGTAGGCATGTATTCCGAATATAGTCATACGTGCTTATGGAAAAGAACTTGCATGACATCTTTTGTCCTACCCTCCCGTGGCAGAGGGGTCCTAATGGAAACTAAGGGATATTAAGGCCTCCTTTTAATAGAGAACCGGAACAAAGCATTAGCACATAGTGAATACATGAACTCCTCAAACTACGATCATCACCGGTAAGTATCCCGATTATTGTCACTTCGGGGTTAACGGATCATAACACATAATAGGTGACTATAGACTTGCAAGATAGGATCAAGAACTCTCATATATTGATGAAAACATAATAGGTTCAGATCTGAAATCATGGCACTTGGGCCCTTGTGACAAGCATTAAGCATAACAAAGTCATAGCAACATCAATCTCAGAACATAGTGGATACTAGGGATCAAACCCTAACAAAACTAACTCGATTACATGATAAATCTCATCCAACCCATCACCGTCCAGCAAGCCTACGATGGAATCACTCACGCACGGCGGTGAGCGTCATGAAATTGGTGATGGAGGATGGTTGATGATGACGACGGCGACGAATCCCCCTCTCGGGAGCCCCAAACGGACTCCAGATCAGCCCTCCCGAGAGGTTTTAGGGCTTGGCGGCGGCTCCATATCGTAAAACGCGATGATTTCTTCTCTCCTATTTTTTCTCCCCGAAACAGTTATATAGAGTTGGAGTTGGAGTCGGGAGGTCTCCAGGGGGACCACAAGGTAGGGGGCGCGCCCTAGGGGGGCGCCCCCCACCCTCGTGGCAAGGGTGTGGGCCCCCTAGTCTTCATCTTTGGCGAGGATTTTTTATTATTTATTGTAAGATATTTCGTGGAGTTTCAGGTCATTCCAAGAACTTTTGTTTTCTGCACATAAAACAACATCATGACAATTCTGCTGAAAACAGCGTCAGTCCGGGTTAGTTCCATTCAAATCATACAAGTTAGAGTCCAAAACAAGGGCAAAAGTGTTTGGAAAAGTAGATACGACGGAGACGTATCAACTCCCCAAGCTTAAACCCTTGCTTGTCCTCAAGCAATTCAATTGACAAACTGAAAGAAATAAAGAAAAACTTTTGCAAACTATGTTTGCTCTTGTTGTTATAAATATGTCAAGCTAGCATTCAAGTTTTCAGCAAAGATTATAACTAACCACATTTGCAATAATTCTCAGGTCTCATGATTACCCATATCAATAGCATAATCAACTAGAAAGCCATAATAATAAATCTCGGATGACAACACTTTCTCAAAACAATCATAATATGATATAACAAGATGGTATCTCGCTAGCCCTTTCTGAGACCGCAAAACATAAATGCAGAGCACCTTTAAAGATCAAGGACTGACTAGACATTGTAATTCATGGTAAAAGAGATCCAATCATAGTCACACCCAATATAAATTAACAGTGATGAATGCAAATGACAGCTGCGCTCTCCAGCTAGTGCTTTTAATAAGAGGGTGTTGACTCAATATAAAAGTAAATAGATAGGCCCTTCGCAGAGGGAAGCAGGGATTTGTAGAGGTGCCAGAGCTCGGTTTTGAAATAGAGGTGAATAATATTTTGAGTGGTATACTTTCATTGTCAACATAACAACCAAGAGATGGCGATATCTTCCATGCTACACACATTATAGGCGGTTCCCAAATAGAATGGTAAAGTTTATACTCCCCCTCCACCAACAAACATCAATCCATGGCTTGCTCAAAACAACGAGTGCCTCCAACATACATCAGGTCCCAGGGGGAGTTTTGTTTGCAACTATTTTGATTTAGTTTGCATAAAGCATGGGACTGGGCATCCCGGTGACCAGCCATTTATCTTGTGAGTGAGGAGCGGAGTCCACTCCTCTTGAGAATAACCCGCCTAACGTGGAAGATACATGCAGCCCTAGTTGATACATGAGCTATTCGAGCATACAAAACAGGATGATTATTTGAAGGTTTAGAGTTTGGCACATACAAATTTACTTGGAGCGGCAGGTAGATACCGTATATAGGAAGGTATAGTGGACTCATGTGGAATAACTTTGGGGTTTAAGGGATTTGGATGCACAAGCAGTATTCCCGCTTAGTACAGGTGAAGGCTAGCAAAATACTGGGAAGCGACCAACTAGAGAGCGACAACAGCCATGTACATGCATTAAAATTAATAAACATTGGATGCAAGCATGAGTAGGATATAGTCCACCATGAACATAAATATCGTGAAGGCTATGTTGATTTGTTTCAACTACATGCGTGACCATGTGCCAAGTCAAGTCACTTAAATCATTCAGAGGAGGATACCACCCTATCATACCACATCATAACCATTTTAATAGCATGTTGGCACGCAAGGTAAACCATTATAACTCATAGCTAATCAAGCATGGCACAAGCAACTATGACCTCCAATTGTCATTGCAAACATGTTTATTCATAACAAGCTGAATCAAGAACGATGAACTCATCATATTTACAAAAACAAAAGAGGTCGAGTTCGTACCAGCTTTTCTCATCTCAGTCAGTCCATCATATATCATCATAATTGCCTTTCACTTGCACGACCGAACGATGTGAGTAATAATAAGAGTGCACGTGCATTGGACTAAGCTAGAATCTGCGAGCATTCAATAAACAGGAGAAGACAAGGCAATATGGGCTCTTGGTTAAATCAACAATAAAGCATATAAGAGCCACTTCAACAATTTAATCATGGTCTTCTCCTACTGACCCCCAAAGAAAAGAAAAGAAATAAAACTATTTACACGGGAAAGCTCCCAACAAGCAAAAGAAGAACAGGAAATATTTTTGTGTTTTCTTTTTAATTACTACTACAAGCATGGAAATTAAACTGATTAAAGGCTACAACTAATTTTTTTAGTTTTTCTTAAGGTTTATTAAACACACAAGAAGAAAGCATAAAAGGAAATAAATTACCATGGATGATACAATGAAAAAGTATGAGCACCGACATCTAGCAATGAGTGTGTGTGAACATAAATGTAATGTCGGTGAGAAGTACGTACTCCCCCAAGCTTAGGCTTTTGGCCTAAGTTGGTCTATGGCCATGGCTGGCCTGGCTGATATCCATAATAATAGTTGTTGGGGTCATACTATGATGCAGCATTTATCGCCTCCTGAGCTGCAGTATGGTGACGAGCGGCCTCCGCTCTCCTCTCGTACTCATCTGTCTCCTCTCTGGTAATAGTATATCCTCCTTTTGCCTGATAATCAAAGAAAGCAGGAGCAGGGAGAGTAATATGGACAGCACGGTGTCTGTCAAAGATTAGTCGGTACTAGAGAGGTGATTCGTTTCTCTCGACAAAATGGTGGGAAACCATAGAATCAAAATCTAAATAAGCAGGAGGCAACTCCATGTCTCCTTCACGAACATCTATCTCAAGAAATTTAGCTAAGCGGGTTACATAAATTCCTCCAAAGAAATCTCCATTATGTCTATTATGATGCAACCTATGAGCTACAATGTCTCCCATATGATAAGATTGGTCTCCCGACACAGCACTCCTGAGAATGCTAAGGTCAGGGACACACATGTGACATGCTTCATCCTTAGCATTTATGCACCTACCTATGAAGAGAGCAAAATAATGTATAGCAGGAAAGTGAATGCTCCCTATGGTAGCTTGCGTTATATCTCTAGATTCCCCTACAGTCATACTAGCAAGAAAGTTTCTAAATTCAGATTTAGGGGGATCCCTAACACTACCCCATTGTGGAAGTTTGCAAGCAAAAGTGAAATCCTCTAAGTCCATGGTATAAGATTTATTATAAAGATCAAACATGACTAAAGGAGAATTACGCGAAGATGAATACTCAAACCTCCTCACAAAAGAGCTTGTGAGATCATGATACTGGGGGCATTTGTCTGCCTCAAAGTTCTCAAGACCGGCATTACGCAAATATGCGTTAAATTCTTCTTTAATTCCCGCTCGATCCATAAATTTTTCGGAAGGCTACTCACAAGGACGCACTGGAGCGTCTCTTGGTGGCTCTTCGTCCGCATCACGCATTGCAAGTCTGGGTCCTTGCTTCTTTGAAGAACCACCTTGGAACATTTTCCTAAGCATATTTCTTCCTCTGAAAAAATTCTGAAATTTTTTAGTAACTTCAAAATAAAAGTAAACCAAACTCAATAATATTGATAGCAACTACTCCTACAAGTGCCTAGGGCCTATATCATGCAACAAAACTACTTTTGACCATATAAATTTGACATGCAAGCTCAAGAACAAGGTCACCCTAGCAACACAAATTTGCAATGAATAAAGCCCTAGAACAAAAACTAATTGGACCAATGGAGGAGTCACATACCAAGGAACAATCTCCCCAAACAGTTTTGTGAGAGGTGCTTTGAGCAAGGAGATCAAAAATGGCAGCAAAGAGGGCTGGAACTTGTGCTTGAGTTGGTTTTTCGTGTTTGTGGGAGGAAGAAGAAGAAGATGGGTGCAGAAATAAGTGGAGGAGGGCCACCGTGGGCCCACGAGGCAGGGGGCGCGCCTAGAGGGGTGGGCGCGCCCTCCACCCTCGTGGCAAGGTGGCTGGCCCCCCTGGTGTGTTCTTTGCACCATAAATCCTCAAATATTCTAGAAAAAATCATATTTAATTTTCAGGGCATTTGGAGAACTTTTATTTTTGAGGTATTTTTATATTGCACGGATAATCAGATAACAGACAGAAAATATTTATTTTTATTTTATTTCAACTAAATAACATAAAGTATAGAGAGGGTACAGAAGGTTGTGCTTCTAGTTTCATCCATCTCATGATCATCAAAAGGAATCCACTAACAAGGTTGATCAAGTCTTGTTAACAAACTCATTTCGATTAACATGGAACCGGAGAAATTTCGAATAACACTAGGTTACCTCAACGGGGATATGCACATCCCCAATAATAAGTATATCATATTTCTTCTTGACAGTAGGAAGAGGAAATTCAAAACCTCCAAATATAATCGACGGAATTTTTCCGATAGAATTGATACTATGAACTTGAGGTTGTTTCCTCAGGAAGTGTACCGTATGCTCATTACCATTACCATGAAAAATGACATTGCCTTTGTTGCAATCAATAACAGCCCCTGCAGTATTAATAAAAGGTCTTCCAAGAATAATAGACATACTATCGTCCTCGGGAATATCAAGAATAACAAAGTCCGTTAAAATAGTAACATTTGCAACCACAACAGGCACATCCTCACAAATGCCGACAGGTATAGCAGTTGATTTATCAGCCATTTGCAAAGATATTTCAGTAGGTGTCAACTTATTCAAGTCAAGTCTACGATATAAAGAGAGGGGCATAACACTAACACCGGCTCCAAGATCACATAAAGCAGTTTTAACATAGTTTCTTTTAATGGAGCATGGTATAGTAGGTACTCCTGGATCTCCAAGTTTCTTTGGTATTCCACCCTTAAAAGTATAATTAGCAAGCATGGTGGAAATTTCAGCTTCTGGTATCTTTCTTTTATTTGTAATAATATCTTTCATGTACTTAGCATAAGGATTGGTTTGAAGCATATCAGTTAATTGCATACGCAAAAAGATAGGTCTAATCATTTCGGCAAAGCGCTCAAAATCCTCATCATCCTTTTTCTTGGATATGACATGCATGAATGACATATGTATAACATTCCAAATTGAAAATTTGGGATGTTACATGCTTCTACCATCATCGTGGGTGATACGTCTCCGTCGTATCTATAATTTTTTATTGTTTCATGCCAATATTCTACAACTTTCATATACTTATGGCAACATTTTATATTATTTTTTGGAACTGACATATTGATCCAATGCCCAATGCCAGTTCCTATTTGTTGCATTTTTTGTTTCGCAGAATATCCATATCAAACAATGTCCAAAAGCGATAAAAATGTACGGAGATTTATTTTGGAATATATGTGGTTTTGGGGAAGAAGAATCAACGCAAGACGATGCTCGAGGTCCCCATGAGGCACCAGGGCGCGCCCGAGGGGTAGGGCGTACCATGGTACCTCGTGAGCCCCTCGTAAGTCGGTTGATTCCCTTGTTGAGGGAATCCTGGATTAAGGGGTCCTCGGGTGTCCGGGCTGTGATATGGGTTGGACTGATGGGCCGTGGAGATACGAGGTAGAAGACCTTTCCCCGTGTCCGGATAGAACTCTCCTATGCGTGGATGGCAAGGTTAGCGTCCAGATGTATAATTTCCTTCTTTTGCAAGCCGACTCTGTACAACTCTAGGCCCCTCCGGTGTCTATATAAACTGGAGGGTTTAGTTCATAGCGGCAATCATAATTCATATAGGCTAGACATCTAGGGTTTAGCCATTACGATCTCGAGGTAGATCGACTCTTGTAACCCCTATACTTATCCAATACAATCAAGCATGACATAGGGTTTTTGTCGGATTTCGGGTTCCGGCAAAACCCTTGAGGTTTGAACTCTGGGGTGCGCATGAAGATCTCTCCCCCCTAGCTCACACTCTCACCACGATCTCAAAGCTCAGCACATCGAACTCACAGAACAAAGGACACATGGTTTATACTGGTTCGGGCCACCGTTGTGGTGTAATACCCTACTCAAGTGTGGTGTGGTGGATTGCTTCTTGGGCCGAGGATGAACAAGTACAGGGGAAGAACAGCCTCTAGAGGAGAGGTGTTCTTGGGCTCGTTGAGCTTGTGTGGTTGAGGATGGAATGGATCCAATCCAAGATCCGTTGATCCCCGACTACGGTGGTGGCTAGTCCTATTTATAGAGGCCCTGGTCCTTTTCCCAAATGTAGGCGGGAAGGGATCCCACAACGGCCAAATTTGAAGGGAGACAACTAGTACAAGTTATGTTGACAAAAGGTGGTTGTCGGTGTCAAAACCGGCGGATCTCGGGTAGGGGGTCCCGAACTGTGCGTCTAGGCTGGATGGTAATAGGAGGCAGGGGACACGATGTTTTACCCAGGTTTGGGCCCTCTTGATGGAGGTAAAACCCTACGTCCTGCTTGACTAATATTGATGATATGGGTAGTACAAGAGTAGATCTACCACGAGATCAGAGAGGCTAAACCCTGGATGCTAGCCTATGGTATGATTGTTGTCCGTCCTACGGACCAAAACTCTCTGGTTTATATAGACACCGGAGAGGGCTAGGGTTACACAGAGTCGGTTACAATGGTAGGAGATCTACATATCCGTATCGCCAAGCTTGCCTTCCACGCCAAGGAAAGTCCCTTCCGGACACGGGACGAAGTCTTCAATCTTGTATCTTCATAGTCCAGGAGTCCGGCCGAAGGTATAGTCCGGCCATCCGGACACCCCCTAATCCAGGACTCCCTCAGTAGCCCCTGAACCAGGCTTCAATGACGACGAGTCCGGCGCGCAAATTGTCTTCGGCATTGCAAGGCGGGTTCCTCCTCCAAGTACTTCATAGAAGATTTTGAACACAAAGGTAGTGTCCGGCTCTGCAAAATAAGTTTCCACATATTGCCCTAGAGAGAATAATATTTACACAAATCTAATCTGCTGACGTATTCCGTAGCGTGACATCACACCACGGCCAAGTCTTTATTCAAATCGTTTTACTGTCCCACCTCAGCGCGTTTAGCGAGGCGGTTTCCTTGGCACGTCTTGTTAAAGCAGAGATCGTGTCCCCTTATTCCGGGATTCTCATCAATACGGGTGTGGGTAACCCAACCGTACCCGTTGGTATATTTTCTCGATCAAAGGCGAGTCCCAAACGGTCACAGGGAAGGCCCTTGGTATTTAACCTCTTATAAAGAGAACAAGGCCTTACTCCTTTCTTTCAATCTCAAACGAGTTCGCCCTTCGCCTCGAGTTCCAACACCCAAGGCTCCAGATTTCAGGCACTTCGGACCTTCGACAATGTCCGGTTCCGACCTTCGAGGCTGATGGATGCCCTCCTCTGTTACGGAGGAGGACGTGCTGAAGTTGAGAGAGGCCAGGTTCTTGACCGGCGAAATCTCGCATAGGCTGCCTGCTCAAGGGCAGGTCATTCCCACTCCCAAGCCTGGTGAGAGTGTGGTGTTCATGTCTCACTTCCTTCGGGGGCTAGGCTTCCTGACGGATCCCTTCGTGAGGGGGCTCATGTATTATTATGGGCTGGAATTTCATGACTTAGCCCCAGAGTCCATCCTCCATATTTCCTCATTCATCGTCGTGTGTGAAGCCTTCCTCCGTATCACTCCTCACTTTGGACTATGGCTCAAGACCTTCAAAGTAGATCCGAAGATGATCGAGGGACGGCACGCGGAGTGCGGAGGTGCTTTTATAAGCAAGAATGCTGGTACTCCATGGCCCGAGAGCTCTTTTCAAGAGGAGTCCAGCTTATGGCAATGAGAGTGGTTTTATATTACCGCTCCCAGGGCCCCTAAGTGGGTGGCGCCACCTGCCTTCCGCTCGGGTCCCCCGCCACGAGTGGTGTCATGGGTCAATACGGGGCTGGACTGGGGGCCGGCAAAGAACGTGCCCCTGTTGTAGGGCCGCATCCGAGATCTCCTAGAAAGAGACATCAGTCTGGTCATGGTGACGCAGGTTATGTTAAATCGCCGAGTTCTGCCCTGCAAATGTCGCCCCCTCCGCCTGTGGGAGTTCAACCCGGAGGGACCACGAGTTCTCCAACATTTTCTTGGCATGACGCCCGTGGAGATGTATAAATTGTTCTTCAGACCACAAGTAGTGTGTCCGAATTCTACGGAGGACGCAGGTCTGAGCTGCAATCGTCCGGATACTCAAGTAAGTAGCCTTGTGTCCGGACTCGCTATCCGTATATTTATCATAAAATTGCCCCTAAAAGAGACGTCCTTTAAACAGGAGTGGATAGCGAAAGCAAAGCTAATCAGGTGTCCGGCCCCCCTCCCCGAGACCACGCCGGGTCCCGTGCTAGTCAGGATGTTGGAGGTTGTGCCTTCAAAGGGAAGCGGGGGAGGGGACAAGGAAGCTACAGCCCCCTCAAAGGAGGTTGTCCGGAAGGGAGGAATCAAAAATTCCTCTCCTCAGGGGAAGAAGAGGACCGCCTCTGAAGACCCGGAGACCATGGCCTTAAAGCGGGGGAAGTAATCTTCTCCAGAGGGTCCTGTGCTGGGGGATACTTCGGCCGAATTATGCCCTCAAGGGGATCAGCCCTCCACCGAGCCATAAGTAGAGAGGAGTTTTCTTTTGAAGAAACAAGAGAAATCCCTGCTTTATATCTGAGAAAAGTAATAAAAAATTTACCTTGTAGCTCGGACCTTAGCCCTTCTCAGCAGAGCTCGTCTTCGGGGGATCTTCTTCCGGAGATGATGGAGAGCGGAACGCCTCCCCTTGCCGTACCGCCTTGCGAGGCGGGCGACCCTGAGGTATCGTCACGGAGGGTTTCTCCGAATCCGGCGGGGACGAAAGGTAGTCATATGGCCCCCCAAAGCCCTCCGCGTCCGGCCTTTGAAAAGGGCCATCGGACGAGTCCGGCGCCGTCTAGTGCGCAGTCGGAGGAGCTGAAGGATATACTAGGGCGAGCATCTATCTCAGAGGAGCACCGTGCATTGATGGGTACGGTGATTTAGAGGATTTCATCCGCGGAGAGCGGATTGCACGAGGCCGTCAGGAGTTTACTGACAGGTTTTGAGGTACGCAAAATAATGTACCCTTTTTGGACAGTTGCGCATAAATAAGATGCGCCCTGTGTAGATAGTAGCCCCTGAGACTCTGTGTGTTGTCAAAAGTGACGGCGCACAGAGGATCATAATCCCAGGTCTAATATGCCGCCTTTATACGTAGGTGGCGAAGTGTCCGGTGGCCAGCCGGACTGATGGATTTGCCGAGCTAAAGCGGCAACTTGACGTGGCAGATGCCGACATCGCGCTTGTCAACAAGCGGCTTGACGAGGCACAAGGTATGTAATTCCTTCGGCGGCGCCTGGTAAGAGGAGCTTTATGCTAGTATCTTACAATGTGTGCGCTTGATGCAGATGGTGCTGCTTCCATGGAGAATCTTCGGGCGAAACTTGCCCGAGCCAAGGAGCAAGCCAGGAAAAGTGATGCGGCTGCCGGAAAGGCAATTGAAGAGCTGAAAGCCGAACAGGCTGCTCACTGCCGAAGCAAGAAGGAAATGGCCGAGATGGCCGTGAAGCTGAAGAACGCTGCTGACCGTTGCAAGCTTCTTGAAAAAGAAGATCAGGCGGAACAGACGGACCTGAAGAAGGCCATTGCCGATGCCAAGGATGCTCGCTCTGCGATGAGAGCTATGAAGGAGGAGCCGCGTCAGGTCGGGGAGATCGCGGCTGGAAAGCCCTTTATGCCGCGGAGGAAGTTCTGTGATCCTAAACATGCTCCGTTAGACCAGATGTGGAGTACGGCGGACACCTATCTAGATTTAGCAGCGAGTGCCGCAGATGCGGCGAACACTTCCAAGACCAAGAAGATCGCGAAGTGGAAAAGCTCTTCTGGTCGCAGTTCAACAATCTAGAGCGTCCGCTGTCATTAGCCGATCGTTTGGCCGAATGGGCCGAGCTAAATAGGTTGTCCGGACTCGCCATAAAGTATGTCATGAGTCATCTGTGGCCAGAGGGGCCAGAGCCGAAAAGTTATTTCAACTTGGTGCGCAGTTCCTTGGTGCGGCGCCGCATATCAATGCAATGAAGAGGTCAGTGTGCATAGAGGGTGCGTGGATGGCTCTTGCTCATGTCAAGACATACTGGGCGGAAATGGAAGCCACCGCTGTTGCATCCCCAGACTCGGATGGAAGCCGAGTACCTGCCGAGCGCTATTTTCAGGAAGTTCTGCAAGGCGCTCGTTTAATAGAGACGCAATGCTCGAAGGATACTATATTCGAATAGCATGTATTATTGTAAAACAATATTTTGATAAATTGTAGAAGCTTTTTATACTTGTGCCTGCAAGTATTGGAATACCTCCTGTGCGGCCGTTTAACATATACGTATATATAATCTGAAAGATGGCAGTCATCGGCTTCAGCTCCCACGCACATAATGCGGGGGTGTTCGCAAAAGGCGCATTTTCACACTTGATCCAACGTCTTGGTCCTACAAATGAGGTGATAGCGCAGCGAACTAGGCAATCGGACTATGATGCTTTATCACTTTCACTTAGCCATAGGAGTTTGACATTAAGGCTACTTATATAGCCCCTACTGGCGCCTGCGCTCGCCCGAACTCGGGGCGCTTATGTGCCTGGCCGGGAAACGACCCTTCGTTAAAGCGGAGGAATCCTAAAGATTCCGGTATGTCATCGAGTGGTTGACCAGTCTCACGCTATATCATGACAGTTAGTTTTCGGCTTTCTCTACTGAGGTGCTCGCCTAGCCGAACCCGGGCACATTCGCAGTAGTTCTCCTGGTGCCGCCTTAGCCGATAGAGCGGAACGTAAGGCAGCAAAACACAGGAGCCGGCTAAACCCAACATTTGACCAAAGACATGATTTGGAGCTGATGCATATAAGGCCAAACTCGCGACGCCGAACACTCCCTAAGGTATTCGGTCTTTATGAGGGCGGGCGGGATAACGCCCTTAGTAATAAGCCCCTAGTGTCCAGGTACGCGCAAAACTCTGACGTGGCCACATGCCAAAACGCCAGCCTCCTCCTTGGTTATACCAAGAAACCAGGGGATGTTTATCAACAAGAGACAGTAAAAAAGGTTTACGCAGGGTCTTAATCTGAAAAGAATCCTTGAAACGAGTCCCTGCTGCACGTCTGCGCCTGTGTCTCCGTTGTGCCGTATCCTGGACGGGCGTAGCACAGTGTTCATCTGTAAAAGAGAGGAACTTAGTTAAAGAAAGATCATGCCGAACATGAGTTATACTAAATAAACAAAGTATAAATCGAAATGGGTAAAATTGAGCTTTATTATCTCTTGTTTTATATGCGCGGAGCCCCTAGTACAGGGGTATACGGCTATTAAGCCTTTATCAATTGTATGTTTATGTCGGACTCGTCTAGCCGTGTCCGTGGTCTTGATGACCTGTTTAGATGCTTTGGCTGGTGAAGCCGTTTTATTGTGGGGCTGTCAAGGCAGTCGCACTGTTGTCCGTGCGGGAGGAACACTCAATGTTTTCCCTTTAATGAGATGATGCCTCGTGGACCGGGCATATTAAGCATAAGAGATGCATAATGCGGTATTGCGTTAAAGCGGGCGAAAGCTTCGCGTCCCAGCAGTGCTTGATAGCTACTTGAGAATGGTGCAATGTGGAAAGTTAGCTGTTCGCAACGGAAGTTGTCGGGGGAGCCGAACATAACTTCTAGCCGGAGAGAACCCATGCAATGGGTATCCGGCCCTGGCGTTACCCCTTGAAAGGAGGTTTTGCTATGGCGAATTTTTGTTGGGTCTATCCCCATGTTGCGGATTGTGTCCTAGTATAACAGGTTTAGACCACTGCCGCCGTCCATCAGGACGTTTGTAAAATGGAGTCCGCCGATTATTGGATCTAATACCAAGGCAGTCCAGCCTGCGTTCCGGATACTTCTAGAGTAATCCTGATGGTCGAAGGTGATCGGTTTTAACAACCATTGGCGAAACTCCTTTGGGATAGGCCGTATGGCGCGTATCTCTGGTGGCGCCGTTCTGTTCGTCACATGAAGTAAGTGTACTGTTTTGACTTCTTGTGGGAAATCCTTTTGCTTCCTGGTGCTCTGCTTGTGGGGTTCGTCGTCGTCCTCACTTGGTGTGTCGAGCCCCTTGTGTTCGGCGTTGAGCTTGCCGGCTTGCTTGAAAACCCAACAATCTATGTGGGTATGGTTCGCAGGCTTTCCGGGAGTACTGTGTATTTGACATATCTTGTCCAAAATTTTGTTTAAGTTGGATAGCTCGTCCCTGTTATCCTTGAGGGGCGGCTTTCTCTGATTCTGCCGCGAGCTTTTAAATCCGGCGTTGACCGCTATGCTCTTTGGGCTGTTTCCCTTATTCCGACGCTGGTCCTTGCAGCGTCGGGGTTTTCCGTTTCCATCCCTAACTTCAGATGTACTTGGGTCGCTGGTGCTACATCTTGCCAACCAGCTGTCCTCTCCTGCTCAAAAGCGGGTCATGAGGCTTGTTAATGCGGCCATTGTTCTTGGCTTTTCTTGGCTGAGGTGTCTGGCGAGCCATTCGTCTCGAACGTTGTGCTTAAAAGCTGCTAGGGCTTCGGCGTCTGGATAGTCGACTATCTGATTCTTTTTAGTAAGAAATCTGTTCCAGAATTTCCGGGCTGACTCTCTGGGCTGTTGAGTTATGTGACTGAGATTGTCTGCATCCGAAGGGCGGATATAGGTCCCTTGAAAATTTACCCGGAAAGCATCCTCAAGCTCTTCCCAACTTCCAATGGTGTTTTCGGGGAGGCTCCTGAGCCAATGCCGGACTGGCTCTTTAAGCTTGAGAGGTAAGTATTTTATGGCGTGGAGGTCATCTCCTCTGGCCATGTGTATGTGGAGGATATAATCCTTGATCCAGACCCCAGGGTCTGTTGTTCCGTCGTACGCCTCTATGTTTACGGGCTTGAATCCCGCTGGAAATTCATGGTCCAGCACCTCATCGGTGAAACAGAGGGGGTGTGCGGCACCCCTGTATTTGGGTGTGCCGTGATGTTCGGATGTTTGTTGTGTTGCATTGCTTACTAGAGCTTGCTTTCTTGGCCCGTATATAGATCTGGCTAGGCCGTCTTTTTGATGCGGATCCTTTGGTGGATCGCGTGTCGGCTTGTGTGCGGCGCCGCTTGCCGCTCCATGCTGGCCATGCGGTCGTCCATCCGACCGGATGGCTTTCCTATTTTTTGACTGCGGGGGCTCTAAGGCCTCCTCGTCAAATTCAGGTAGTAGCTTTCGCTTTGGATAGCTTTTTATGCGGCGACTGCCGGCATATTTGTCTGCGGTGTTGCGTACTTTGCTCCATCTGATTCTATGTGCATCTTCCGCTTCTGCTTTTTCAGGCTATGCGCAGTGGCGATGAGCCTTTTGTGGAGGTTCTTCTGCTCCATGAGTTTATCCGGCGTAAGTCGTCCGGACTGTTGTTTTCGCCGGGGACGGGGTTTTCGGTTTGTTTATCCAAGTTGCCCTGTTCGGACGCTTGCTCGAAGGCATGTTTGTCATCCGCCGGCTCGTCCTGCTTTGTGGCTGGGTCTGTATGGCTGCTGTTTCTGTCAAGGCGGGGCTTGGAGCGGCGCTTACGTCGCTGCTTTGATTGCTTTTCGAGTGAACGATCCCTCCTTGCATCCCTGTGTTCCTTGTCGTCGCTTCTTTTGGGTGTGTCCACCATGTATACATCATGAGATGAGGTGGCTGTCCAGTGCCTTATAGGCGTTTGTTCATGTTCATCTCCTACATCGTCGTCCATACCGTCGATGTCTTCGGAGTCGAAGTCGAGCACGTCGTTTAAATTATCGACCGTGGCTATGAAGTGGGTGGTGGGCGGGCTTTGAATTTCTTCATCATCCGCATCCCAACCTTGTTGACCATAGTCCGACCAGGGCTCTCCTGATAAAGAGAGAGACTTTAGTGAATTCAGAATATCGCCGAAGGGCGAGTGCTGAAAGATGTCCGCGGCGGTGAACTCCATGATCGGCGCCCAATCGGGTTCGATCGGTCGGGGCGCGGAGGGCTCGAAGTCTGGAGAGGAGTCCGGCTCCTTGGAGTCACGGGCTTCGCAAAGAATAGGGCTGGTGTTCGACTCGATCGCCGTAGAGATTGCAGCCCTCGAGGCGGTGTCTAACCACCCATCCTCGATTGGTGTGATCGGCTCCGAGCTAGGGGTCCGAGCAGACACATGTGTGGCCTCCAGGGCACTGTTCGGCGGCAGAGCTAAATCATGCCCATCGTGACAGTGCGACACGCTCGGCTGTGGCTCAAATCCGTCGAAGATCAAGTCTCCGCGGATGTCGGTCGTGTAGTTCAAACTTCCAAATCTGACCTGATGGCTAGGGGCGTAGCTTTCGATCTGCTCCAGATGACCAAGGGAATTGGCCCGCAGTAAAGCCGCTGAATATGAAGATCTATCCGGGGAGAAAAGTCTCACCCTGGATCGCATCGCTGTTGATGATCGAAGAAGCCATCGGGCCTAAAAGTGACGACACAGAGGAACTCTCAATGAAAGCACCAATATCGGTGTCAAAACCGGCGGATCTCGGGTAGGGGGTCCCGAACTGTGCGTCTAGGCCGGATGGTAACAGGAGGCAGGGGACACGATGTTTTACCCAGGTTCGGGCCCTCTTGATGGAGGTAAAACCCTACGTCCTGCTTGATTAATATTGATGATATGGGTAGTATAAGAGTAGATCTACCACGAGATCAGAGAGGCTAAATCCTAGAAGCTAGCCTATGGTATGATTATTGTCCGTCCTACAGACCAAAACTCTCCGGTTTATATAGACACCGGAGAGGGCTAGGGTTACACAGAGTCGGCTACAATGGTAGGAGATCTACATATCTGTATCGCCAAGCTTGCCTTCCATGCCAAGGAAAGTCCCTTCCGGACACGGGACGAAGTCTTCAATCTTGTATCTTCATAGTCCAGGAGTCCGGCCGAAGGTATAGTCCGGCCATCCGGACACCCCCTAATCCAGGACTCCCTCAAATACAGATAGGTGAAGTAGAAAAAGCAGGGTGAGGTCTCATCCTAGCATTTAGAGATTGCTTATTCCATTTAGCTAATAATCTTTTGAGTTCATATCTATCTTTGCAAGCTAAAATAGCTAAAGAAGCTTCTTGATCAAATAAATAACCCTCAGGAATAACAAGTGATTCTTCATCATCACTTTCATCTTCATAATCAGATTCAATATTTTCAATCTCTCTAGCCCTAGCAATTCGTTCCTCAAGAAAATAACTAAGTGGCATAGTAGTATCAGGCATAGAGGTAGTTTCATCATAAGTATCATGTATAGCAGAAGTAGCATCATCAATAACATGCGACATATCAGAACGAATAGCAGAAGCAGGTTTAGGTGTCGCAAGCTTACTCATAACAGAAGGTGAATCAAGTGCAGAGCTAGATGGCAGTTCCTTACCTCCCCTCGTAGTTGAGGGATAAATTGTTGTCTTAGCGTCTTTCAAATTCTTCATAGTGTCCAGCAGATATAAATCCCAAGTGACTCAAAGAATAGAGCTATGCTCCCCGGCAACGTCGCCAGAAATTAGTCTTGATAACCCACAAGTATAGGGGATCGCAACAGCTTCCGAGGGTAGATATTCAACCCAAATTTATTGATTCGACACATGGGGAGCCAAAGAATATTCTCAAGTATTAGCAGCTGAGTTGCCAATTCAACCACACCTGGAAACTTAGTATCTGTAGCAAAGTGTTTAGTAGCAAAGTAATATGATAGTGATGGTAACGGTAACAAAAGAGTAACGAAAGCAAAGTAATGTTTTTGGTATTTTGTAATGATTGTAACAATAAAAACGGGAAAGTAAATAAGCGTAAACCAGTATATGGAAAGCTCGTAGGCATCGGATCAATGATGGATAATTATGCCGGATGCGGTTCATCATGTAACAGTCATAACATAGGGTGACACAGAACTAGCTCCAATTCGTCAATGTAATGTAGGCATGTATTCCGAATATAGTCATACGTGCTTATGAAAAAGAACTTGCATGACATCTTTTGTCCTACCCTCCCATGGCAGCGGGTTCCTAATGGAAACTAAGGGATATTAAGGCCTCCTTTTAATAGAGAACCGGAACAAAGCATTAGCACATAGTGAATACATGAACTCCTCAAACTACGGTCATCACCGGTAAGTATCCCGATTATTGTCACTTCGGGGTTAACGGATCATAACACATAATAGGTGACTATAGACTTGCAAGATAGGATCAAGAACTCTCATATATTGATGAAAACATAATAGGTTCAGATCTGAAATCATGGCACTCGGGCCCTAGTGACAAGCATTAAGCATAACAAAGTCATAACAACATCAATCTCAGAACATAGTGGATACTAGGGATCAAACCCTAACAAACCTAACTCAATTACATGATAAATCTCATCCAACCCATCACCGTCTAGCAAGCCTACGATGGAATTACTCACGCACGGCGGTGAGCATCATGAAATTGGTGATGGAGGATGGTTGATGATGACGACGGCGACGAATCCCCCTCTCCGGAGCCCCGAACGAACTCCAGATCAGCCCTCCCGAGAGGTTTTAGGGCTTGGCGGCGGCTCCGTATCGTAAAATGTGATGATTTCTTCTCTCCTATTTTTTCTCCCCGAAAGCAGTTATATAGAGTTGGAGTTGGAGTCGGAAGGTCTCCAGGGGGCCCACGAGGTAGGGGGGCACGCCCTAGGGGGGCGTGCCCCCCACCCTCGTGGCAAGGGTGTGGGCCCCCTGGTCTTCATCTTTGGCGAGGATTTTTTATTATTTATTGTAAGATATTCCGTGGAGTTTCAGGTCATTCCGAGAACTTTTGTTTTTTGCACATAAAACAACATCATGGCAATTATGCTGAAAATAGCGTCGGTCCGGGTTAGTTCCATTCAAATCATACAAGTTAGAGTCCAAAACAAGGGCAAAAGTGTTTGGAAAAGTAGATACGACGGAGACGTATCACAGCCCACATAATTATTGATTTACAAATCTGAGAGTGAAAAAGTTGCTATGTGTTGGAAAAACAGATTTCACAGATTGGTGCTATGATTTTGGATCTACAACACTTCAAATAATGGAAAAATATCCAAACCTAAGTGGCAGTAGTTGAGTAGTTCATGTGTCTAGATTGGGTTTCTCACGCAGAGGAGATGTTTTAATATCAAAAATTAGTACTACCACTACCACCGTGTAGGAGGAGTATAAAGTTTGGATCGAAATCTCAAAATACAGTGAAGAACAAAGAAAGGCGGAGATGACCTGCGATGAACTTGTGGAAACCCTAATGGGATCTACGGTGAAAGGAAAAGGGAAACTCACCGGAGCTGCTGAACGGCGGAGATGCGCGGACGGACTTTGGTCAGTTCAGGTTGATGCAACAGCCGTATACGAGGTAGTGGTGAAGGTCGACGGGGGCGTCGGAACTCGGGTGAAGAGGCATTGTGAGGTAGAGGATGGAGACTAGAAGGCGAAGGGGGAATGTGAGAAGGGACCCCTGGCCCTATTTATAAGGCTGGAAAGATAAAGTGTCATGCGCAGGAATTGAGGAGGTTAAAAAAATGGATATGTGACATCACAGACGCCTCGATTTTTGGAGGCTCATTAAAAGAGAGGGTATATTAAGATTTGGGCCTTGCATAATATTAATGACAGGTGACGTCACACCGGGTTACCACAATCCTATGAGATGACGTCACGGCGGGTTACAAGATCTCGTAAGAGCAAATGAGGAAGGATGTTTTATAAGTATTGAAGATTGATATGAACAAGTTCACATCAACCTGGGGCCTAATGTTGGGGATATAACTACTGGGTATGAACTGCCCAGGAGGGGCCGGGTTATACCACTCGCAGTTTACCAATGAAGATGGCGGATCATACGAGCCTAGTGATGGCCCAAGACCCAGAGGTGACTTACAGCCCAGGTGGATGAACCACCATGTATGTGTGACTTGTATTGTAAGGCAGGTGTAGTTAGTCACCGAGCCGGACATGTTGTATAAGTCGGCCGGGACTCCGTAAGCCGTCGGGCGTCAACCTGTGTATATAAAAGGACAACGCAGCGGCAGTTTAGGACAAGAAACAAGAGATCGAGAACTAGGTCAAGCATATTCGCTCCCTGGTAATCGAAACCCTAGCAATACAATCCCAAACTGGAGTAGGCCTTTACCTTCATCGTAAGGGGCCTAACCAGTATAAACTCTTCGTGTCGTTTGTCCCGTTTAACCCCTTTAAGCTAACCTAGTTGTGATGGCCCTGCGACTAATTTCTTCTACTAGGGCATCTGCCGTGACAATTCCACGACACTCAGCCCTCGTGCTAAACACATGGCATAAATTCCACCATAGAACCAGCCACTATTAGCATTGTGTTGAAGTCTGCGTGCAACAATGACTGCAAGGTTATAATTCCTTTCACCGGTGAGAGCAGTATGTATGAGGCTCAAGTCTGGAGCACAAAGCATGCTACAGTCTTACTTGCCTACTATGCATTTTTCGTTAAATAACACAAAGTACTAAATTACGGGGAAATGAATGCTCTTTATTCTACCTTGAGTCACTCCCCTCCTTTCATTGTAACAAAGGCTCGTCAAGAATGTTTCGAACTCAGCTTTTGGTGGTTCGTCAAGCGAACCCTAAAATGGAAGCTTGCGATGATAAGCAAAATTCTCTAGTGAGATGAAAAATGGACTATCATAAAGTATAAACGACACCCTAGACTCACGTGGAAAATATTTAAATTCTTTGACAAATGATTCAGTGAGAAGTTGGTCTTGTTCACACTTATCTGAAAGGTAGGGATCGAGACCAACATTGTGAACATATTGCTCAAATTCCTCCTTAATGCCCACACACACCATATACTCATCGCAAGGCCATAAGCATGTTTTGGTGGTGGCATCTCGCGTGGAACTTTCACTTGGTTCAACATAAAACCGGCGAGCAGAACTGTCACTAGAAGATGCTCCCGAGGATCATCTCCTCGAAGAATTCCTTATAAATAGGTTCATCATGTCCGCGTACATTTTCTGAAAATAAAACTTTTGAGGTGACAAAAATTTGTCAACAAAACTTTATAAGGTTGATAGCAACTACTCATTGGGATGCATAGAAGCCATAACAAGCATTCAAACTACTTAAAAAGCTAAGAATTTAACATGCAAGCGCATCTACAATAGCACCAAGAGTAGCTAATTATTCAAAATATAAACCACCAAAGCAAAAACTAATTGGACAAACGATGGAGACACATACCAAGCAACAATCCCCTGAAACAGTTTTGGAAACGGAGCTTCGAGCGAAGAGATCGAAATTCGCGGGTTTGAGCTCAAGAACACCATCTCATCTCAAACCCTAGTTCATCTCTTGTGTTTAATCTTGTTACCGGAACTATAGATTGGTGTTGTGGATGATTAGTAGTGTTGATTACATCTTGTAGTTGATTACTGTATGGTTTGTTTGATAAAAGTTTATATGTTCAGATCTAATATGCTATTTAATCCTCCTCTTATCTTGAGCATGGTTATCATTTATGAGTAATTATTTTTGTTCTTAGATCACAGGAGAAATTATATTGCAAGTAATTATGTGAAATTGATATGTGTTTGATATTTTGATAGTATATATGTTCTGATTCCCTTAATGGTGTCATGTGAACGTCGACACTTCATCATATTTGGGCTTAAGGAAATGCATTATGGAGTAGCAATTAGATGATGAGTTGCGAGAATGACAGAATCTTAAACCTCAGTTTATGCTCTATTCCGTAAGGGGCCGATCGAATCCAAAAGTTTAATATTATGGTTAGAATTTATTCTTAATATTTTTCTCATAGTTGTTGATACTTGTGGGAGGATTAATCATAAATAGAAAGTTTGTTCAAGTAAGAACAACACCTAAGTACCAGTCCAGTCACATATCAAATTATTAAAATAATAAAAACAAATTGAATCAACATGATAAAAGTAAGTAGATGAAATTCATGTGTACCTTCAAAAACGCTTTATTTATTATAAAAAACCGTTTTGATCTGTCCTTTGCCTCAAAAGGATTGGGCTACTTTGCTGCACTTTTGTAATATTATCGTTACTTACTCGTTACAAATTATCTTGCTATCAAAATACTCTGCTATTTACAATTTCAGTACTTGCAGACATTACCTTGTTGACAATTACTTTTCATTTCTTTCTGCTTCTCTCATTTCTTGTTAGGTTCAACACTTCTACTTATCAAAAAGAGCTACAATTGACCTCTTATATTTGTAAGTCATCAGTGATGATGATGCACCGGCCATTTCCGCCAAAGGCTCAGCATTAGACAAAAGGGTGGTAAGGACCCATGAAGGCAACTAGTATCGGCGAGGCCGTCGGGCGATCGACGGGGAAGAGTCGAGAGAGGCTCAACTTTTTCTGCCACTCTGAAATAAATTTACACGCGGGATAGACATGAGAGGATAAAATATCCTCCCCTATTTAGATTTCGAAAGTAAAAACCAATAAGATGTGGCTAGATCTCAGTTGACTAAAATTTAACGAAACAAGAAGAAAAAAGAAAAACTTAAAAAGGTGATTTAACGAAGCAAGATGGAAAAAGAAAAACTGAAAAAAGAACTTTGCACGAATATCTTAACGTAAGATCTCATAGATACAACATAGATCTAATGGATACAGCATAACTGAGACTTAACGAAGTTTTACTTGACTGAGACTTAGCAAGACAGAAAGAGATAAAACATAAGATCTCATGGATACAGCATAACTGAGACTTAACGAAGTTTTACTTGACTGAGACTTAGCAAGACAGAAAGAGATAAAACATAAGATCTCATGGATACAGCATAACTGAGACTTAACGAAGTCTTACTTAACTGAGACTTAGCAAGACTGAAAGGGATACAACATAACTAAGACTTAACGAAGTCGAGTTACTCGACTGAGACTTAGCAAGACTGAAAGCGAAATTATACTCCTCTGAGGCGAGATAGGGTATCACGGTTGGCCTTAGTTTCCTGCAATTAACTTGTCACAACAAAATCCACCATGTCGATCCTGTCCTGTTTTTCGAGCTGCAAGATGCGACAGCATGCACATATTGCAATTTACAAAGATGAAACCACGGCAGTAAAGAATGCAAATAATCAGGGGAAATGACGTTGGATCATATAGAATCAAACGTAACTTGCACCTTCACTGACATCTCCCGACTGTCCCGTACACCCACGACTCTACGGAAAAACAAGACCAACCAACAGAAGTTGAAAGAAGACGCGCATTTCACTGGGCAACCATTCGATCTCTCAAGGGAAGGGCGCCTGCTGCTTCATCTCCGTGTCCGTGACGTCTACGGCGAACCCCTTGCCGTGCAGTCGCCAGTAGTCGGCGTTCGGGTTGATCCACTCCGGCTCATCCATCTCCACCCTCTCAGCCTTGAGCCCACGAGCGGAGCTGTCCACCTTGCACCTCTCGTCGCGCGCGCGCACCAGCTCGGCGCGCACCCGGCCCGGCTCCACGGCCTGCGGCGACATCATGAGCGCCGGCGCGCCGAGGGGCAGCCGGTCGCTGCGGTCCACCTGCCACGTGCACCAGAACTTGCCGTACGTCTTGGCCATCCTGGCCATCTCCGAGGTCTGCAGCATCTCCGGCACGCCCACGTCGGTCCACAGCCCGGCCTTGACCTCGTAGGCGTGCGAGTGCCACAGCCTCTGCTCCTCCGGCGGCAGGGCCTCGAAGATGTTGTCCGACACGATGTACTCCACACCTGCAACATCCAGGCTCATGAGCGACCAAACGTGCAAACCGCAAACATAATGGTCGGCGAGGCTCCGGCGGCTGACATACCGATGAGGCGGGCCGACGGCTTGTCGGAGTCATAGACGGCGCACTGGAGGACGTCCTGGTTGAGGCGGGAGACGAAGTGGTGGACCTCGAGCTGCCGGTGCATGTCGTGTGCGTACAGCGCGAAGCTGCACGCGTGCTGCTTCATCTGGCGCACCGGCTTCAACGTCTGCAGCACCTGAGCGCCCATGTCGATCGCCTGCGAGGAGACCGTGGTCGGCCTGCCCGGCGGCGGCGCCGTCCCGCCGGCGCCCGAGGTGGGCGTGGGCGCTGGGTTCTGATCACTGGAGGACATCGCTTCTCGCGCGTTGGCAGATCGCAGCAGGTTGATTGGCGATCAGTCGAGGGCGCGGTCTTCTTATCGTCGTAACTTGGAGGAGTTCACGAAGCTGCCCTGACGCCGCGACGCGTGCTGCTTTAGGCGCAGGACGTGGCGTGCTTGCTGAAGGCGCGAGAACTATGAGTAGGAGCTTCCACCGCAGAACGTGGCGCCGAGGGCCGATACACGTCACAAACTTGGGAGCTCATCATCCTTGAGCCTTCTATGGTTTTAGTTCAAACTAGGGGGCTGTTTGATTCTAGGACTAGTATTGCCACACTTTATCACACATTTTTACCAAACTTGCTTAAGGTTAATTCATCAAAATGAGAGTCACAAGTTGACAAGCCTAAGGGAATCTTGCCACACTTTTTGTGTGTATGCCATGTGGGGCACAAGTGTGGCTTGTCTAAGGTGTGGCTTGAACCAAACACTCACCTAAGTTGATCAAACTTGCCTAACCTTAGGTGTGGCAATCTTTGGAAAAGTTAGTTACAAACCAAACAGCCCCTAAAACCACGACGAGTAATTTGTACCTCCGTTTCAAATTACTCATACTAAAACCACAATCAAATTTGTCAACGCACCTAACACGCCTGACATGCGGCCCACAGATCGCAGCAACTCGCCGGCGCGTACAAGGACGGCGCGGGCTCGCAAGGCCAACACCAAAGTAACTGGGCCAGAGTGGGTGAACTAGCCCAGCACACCTACTTATCTTACCGCGACCAAGGGGGTTCGCCATCCAGTGGATCAGAACGGCACGACACCGGCTCTCTCTTCTCCCACCTACCCTGTTTCCCCAATTCATATGAACCCTAGTCCATGGCAATTGTAACTTAGCTGTAATCAGATCCTTGGCTATGCTGTATTAGATCGAGAGACATATCTACTCCCTTACATCTGGTATCAGAGACCCATCACCACCTCTTCCCCGCCCTCGCTCTGGCGCAGTTCATCGAAACACGCCATCTTCGCCAAGCTCGGGTTCAAATCGAAGCCATGGATCCTACCATGAAGGAGTACATGGAGAAGATCACGTCGTCCATGGACGAATTCCGCCTCGAGTTGCGCAACAACACCGCGGTGGTGCGCGCCAACACCGTCAAGCTCGACGATCTGCTCGCGTGGCGGCCAGACATGGAGCATCGCGTGGAGGATTTGGGCGCAACAGTGGCCAATCTGCAACAGGGGTGCGCGTCTGCGGCGGTGGCGCCTCGTGCGGCAGCGATCGGGCACACGACCCCCGATCCAATCCTCGCAGCGACCAGCGGCCTCCTCGGTACTAGCACCAGCGCGCGGGAGCTGCCCCACAGGTCTGAGGACCACGGCGACGCATTCCTTCACCGGGAGCAGGGGCCGGTTACGACACCGGTGCCTCTCCCGGGCATAGGTCCGTTACCCTCGTCCCCCTCGGCGATTCCCATTTCATCCCCGTTCTCACATGCCAGTCAACTGCTCGCGGGATTGGGTCAGACCCGTCCTTCCATTTCCTTCCCCAAATTCACGGCGGGAAATCCTAAACTCTAGAAAACGTTGTGTGAGCAATACTTTTCTATGTTTGGGATTCATACATCCTTTTGGGTGCCGATGGCTTCTCTGAACTTCTCCGGTTCAGCAGCTATTTGGCTATAGTCAATTCAGAAAAAACTCACTGGGTTTGATTGGGAGTCATTCTCTACTCTGTTGTGTACCCGATTTGGTCGAGATCGCCACCAGTTGCTAATTCGTCAGTTTTACACCATCAAATAAACTACATCGGTGGCTGATTACATAGAACAATTCCAGCTTATTATTAATCACTTGGCTTCTTATTCTGATGCAATTCATCCTTACTATTATCTCACTCGTTTTGTGGAGGGGACTCCGGGCCGACATCCGCGCCCTGGTGCTCATTCAGAGGCCGCCTGACGACACGGCCTATTCGATGGCGCTGTTACAAGAAGAAGTAGCGGGCTGTGCTGCTCCGCAATCGCACCAGCTACCGTCGCCGTGTGCCCAGGATGTCGGGGGCCGCTCAGGAGGAGTGTTTCCACTGCCACCGCCTCCTCCGCGATCGGTGATTCCAGCGACACCACCAACAGTAGCAGACCGGCGTGGACTCGACTGTGCCCGCGCTGAAAACTCCAAGGTCAAGGCTCTTCTTGAGTACCACCGTGCCCGTGGATTCTTCTTCAAGTGTGGCAAACGGTGGGGCCATGACTACACGTGTCCCACCACGGTGCAACTCCACGTGGTCGAGGAACTACTGGAGCTCTTCGACATCGATGCCATGTTTGACAACAACCAACCTCTACAAACAGAGACTGTGATGGCCATCTCCAAGCATGCTCTCACCGGCGATAAGTCTCCCAAGGCGTTTCAACTCCATGCGTGGCTCCAAGGTTTTGAGATCCTCATGCTGGTGGACTCTGGCAGCTCTACATCTTTCGTCGACACACAGCTCGCTACCAAATTGGTGGGCGTTACCCCGTTAGGTCGTGCTGGACGTGTCAAGATCGCGGGTGGCAGGGAGTTACAGTGTTTGGCATCAATTCCCAAGTGCAAGTGGTCATCGCAAGGACATGAATTCACAACAGACATGAAGGTTCTCTCCCTGGGAATGTATGACGCAATCCTCGGTATGGACTAGCTTGAGGAGCATAGTCCCATGACAGTGGATTGGAAAGGCAAGCTCATAACCATTCCAGATGAGCGAGGGACAATACACTTACATGGGCAGCCGTCGACAACATCTTCTGAAGTAATTAACAGTATGCAACTCAGTAGCTTGTGTCGTCAGGGTGCTGTTTCACACATGGTGCAATTGTACCAAGTCACCTTGGGTACATGAGAGGCGCAAGAGGTCACCCCTGAATGTGTGTGTGCTGTTGTAGAGCAGTACCCGGAAGTTTTTGGGGTGCCTGAAGGATTGCCACCTCGGCACAGCTGTGATCACCACATTCCGCTGATTCCTGGGGCTCAACCTGTCAATATTCGGTCGTACCGCCACAAGCCAGAGCATAAAACTGAAATTGAAGAACAAGTTGCTGAACTACTCAAGCAAGGGGTCGTACGGAAAAGCAATAGTCCTTTTGCGTCGCCTGTTATCCTTGTAAAGAAAAAAGATGGAACATGGCGCCTTTGCATCGACTACCGCCATCTGAACGCTATGACGTCTGTAGCCAAATTTTCAATTCCAGTAATTGAGGAGCTCCTAGATGAACTCATGGAGCAGTTTGGTTCTCTAAGCTCGATCTGCGGGCTGGTTATCATCAAATCAGGATCGCAGAAGGAGACGAGTACAAAACAGTGTTTCAGACGCATTCCGGGCACTTTGAGTTTTTGGTGCTGTCCTACGGTCTTGCAGGAGGGCCATCAACATTCAACGGGGCAGTAACTGAGACACTCCATCCTCTTCTGCGCAAATGTGTTCTCTTATTCTTTGATGACATATTGGTGTTCAGCCGTACATTGAAAGATCACATAGCTCACTTGGGCCAAGTATTTCAGTTGCTACAAAGAGACCAATGGAAGATTAAGGCGTTAAAGTGCAGTTTTGGGCAGAAACAAATCTCATATTTGGGACATGTTGTGAGCGGAGAAGGGGTTGCTACAGAACCTAGCAAGATTCAGACCGTAGCCAAATGGCCCACGCCAATAGATGCAAAAGAGGTGCGCCGTTTCCTTGGGTTAGCCGGATATTATCATCGCTTTGTGCGTCATTTTGGAATCATAGCCAGACCCTTGTTTAACTTGTTGAAAAAGGGGGGCCCCCTTTGTGTGGACTCAGTCAACAGATCATGCCTTTCAGTTACTGAAACAAGGGCTGGTTACAGCACCTGTGTTAGCATTGCCTGATTTCTCCAAGCCATTCATGGTCGAAACCGATGCATGCGATGCGAGTGTGGGGGCTATTATGCAACAACAAGGACACCCTATTGCATACATGAGCAAAGCTTTGTGTCCAAAGTTCAGAGGCTTGTCAGCTTATGAGAAAGAATACCTCGCAGTTGTGGTAGCAATTGATCAATGGTGGCCCTACCTTCAGCATAGTAAATTTGTGATTCAAGCAGACCAACAAAGCCTCTTCCATCTAGAAAAACAACGGCTTGCAACACCGTGGCAGCAGAAAGCTTTTACCAAGTTGCTTGGGCTTCGGTACACCATCAAGTACAGAAAAGGGACTGAGAATGGCGCTGCCAATGCCTTGTCGTGCGCCACACACTCAGATCAGCTTCAGACCATTTCTTCCTACAAGCCAAGTTGGATGGAGCAAGTTGTTGACAGCTATAACTCCAACCCTCACGCGCAGAAACTTCTTGAGCAACTAGCAATCCGTTCGAATCCTAAAGGCCGCTTCACCTTGGACCAAGGGATTATTCGATTCCGTGGGCGTATTTGGCTTGGCGGCACCACTTCCATGCAACAACAGGTGATTGCCGCTTTCCATGACTCTCCTCTCGGCGGACATTCAGGTTTCCCAGTCACATGGCGACGAGTGCGCCGTCTCTTTTCTTGGCCAAAAATGAAGATTCATATTCACCATTATGTCAAGTGTTGCCCTGTTTGCCAGCAAGCCAAGCCTGATCGAGCTGCATATCCTGGATTGCTTGAACCTTTGCCAGTACCAAAAGAATCATGGGACATGGTTACGATGGACTTCATCGATGGGTTGCCTCAGTCAGGAGGGGTCAACTGCATCCTCGTCATTGTTGATAAGTTGACCAAGTTCGCTCACTTCCTGCCCCTGGCACACCCGTACACAGCCTCTAAAGTCGCTCTGTTGTACATGAATCAAGTGTATCGGCTCCATGGATTCCCAGGTTCGATTGTGTCTGACCGCGATCCAGTTTTCACCAGCCACTTTTGGCAGGAGCTATTCAAATATGTTGGTACCGGTCTGCGCATGAGTTCGGCCAACCACCCGCAGACGGACGGGCAGACGGAGAGGGTGAACCAATGCCTGGAGACTTTCCTTCGGTGCTTCACTCAAGCCTGTCCGCGGCGCTGGAGTTTTTGGATTCCTCTTGCACAATTTTGGTACAACTCTGCTTATCACTCGTCCATTGGTATGTCTCCTTTCAGAGCTATGTACGGGCATGAACCTCGCCAGTGGGGCATCACAGCAACAAGTGCTTTCTCAGTTCCTGCTCGCCAGTGCAAAACCTATTGCAACAGCACCTCAACCGCGCTCGCCAGTGCATGAAGTAGGCCGACAAGAAGAGGTCTTTTCGTGAATTTGAGGTTGGTGATCTCATCTACTTGAAGCTTTAGCCTTACATACAAACATCTGTAGCAACTCGTTCCTGTCACAAGCTGGCATTCCGCTTCTATGGGCCTTACAAGATCATCAGCCGTGTCAATGCGGTGGCTTACAAGCTTCAGTTGCCAGAACAGTCGCAAGTGCACCCAGTCTTCCATGTCTCGCAATTGCGACGCACTCTCCTCCCAGGTACACCTGTGAATAGTGATCTGCCTGTTCACTCTGACATACCTGCAGTGCCGGCAGAAGTGCTCGATCAACGCTGGAGCAAACGACGTGGTGCCATGGTGGAACAAGTGTTGGTTCGCTGGTCCAATTCGGCAGCCATGGCGGACTCGTGGGAGGACCAAGTCACTCTCCAAGCTCGCTTCCCGGCTGCGGAGGCTTGGGGTCAAGCCTCGGCTCAAGGAAGGGGGATGTCAATGCACCCAACACGCCTGACATGCGGGCCACAGATCACAGCAACTCGCCAGCGCGTACAAGGGCGGCGCGGGCTCGCAAGGCCAACACCAAAGTAACTGGGCCAGAGTGGATGAACTAGCCCAGCACACCTACTTATCCTACCGCGACCAAGGGGGTTCGCCATCCAGTGGATCAGAATGGCACGGCACCGGCTCTCTCTTCTCCCACCTACCCTGTTTCCCCAATTCATATGAACCCTAGTTCATGGCAATTGTAACTCAGCTGTAATCAGATCCTTGGCTATGTTGTATTAGATCGAGAGACATATCTACTCCCTTACAAAATTACTCGTCGTGGTTTTAGTTTGAACTAAACCACAACGAGTAATTTGGAACGGAGGAAGTATATACTCTAAAAAAAACTTGATACTAGTTCAGTTTTTCTTTTCAAGAGAATACCAATTTTCTTTTGTGTACCTACCTCTAAAAGAAAATACCATGAGTTTTTGACAAATCACGGTTTTGAATATTTTATTTGTCCCTATCAACAAATACAACAGTTTTGTACACTGTAGTATCTTGAATTTCATGATTTTTTTTGGATTTTAAAAGGAGATCTAGAATTTTTTCAAGAAAATGCTATCTAACGAACATTCGCTAGGGGTGGGATCCCAGCGAACACCCCCAGAGCCATTAGATCCAGATCAAATGATGACAATCTTTGCAAAATACTACCCGCAATTTGAACAAAACTAAATGCCATCCCTAATGGAAACCGTTCGGCAACTATGGCTATTTTTTTCTTAGGCAACATCTCTGTAGCGAAAGGGAAGAGTAATTGAAGTGGACGACAAAATTGTAAAACTCCCTAATTATTAGAAATATGCCCTAGAGGCAATAATAAATGTTATTATTTATTTTCACATTTGTAATTAATGTTTATTTTCAGTGCTATAACTGCAATGGTTCTTGAATGTGAGATTGAGAGGAAAACTCGGTTGCACATGTGGCGTAAAAAACCAAGTAGATTCATAGCTCTGCGTTGCATGATGATCCGATTTTCCTGATAATAGGGCGTAGTTAAAGTAACAAGGATGCTGAAATACCACTGTTGCTAATTCCATTTGATTTTGTATAGTGCCTCTTCTCCTTGTGGGGTATGGTTTTGGTGCATTGATTTGTTGCCCTTTTTACTCAGCTGGGTGGTGCGATATACACCAAAGTTGCTGATGTTGGAGCTGATCTTGTTGGAAAAGTTGCGCAGGGGGTACCAGAAGATGATCCTCGTAATCCTGATGTCATTGCTGACTTGGTAATTGTGTTTCTTAATAAAGATTTGGAATGTTTCCTCATGTTTTTATTTGAAAATGAGTGGTATTTTGTTCATCGAATGTACTACCTGGATGGCTGGATATAAGGATATTCAGTTTGGATGAGCTTCATAAGTTTTATCAGCAATGATGTGACCTTAACTACTCGCATTCTTTCTTAAGCCCACACAAATTATTATTTTCGGTAAGGGATGGACTAGCATTGTCGTGCAAGACTTTGTAGAATCCCAAAGTTCTGTATATGCATTTTCAATAATTGGATATTCGTGGCTTGTGTTATAATTGAAGATCTGTTTTTCATACAACTTATTATCTGGTTGCCATCAGCATATATATTTCATCTAGTGCTAGCTGTTATGATATATGCATTTAATTTAACTTAATAATACACTGCCTATGCAAGTTGGTGATTGTTGGGGAGCGTAGTATTTCAAAAAAATTGTCTACAATCACGCAAGATCTATCTAGGAGAAGCACATCAACAAGCGGGGAGAGTGTGTCTACGTACCCTCGTAGACCAAAAGCGGAAGCATTTAGCAACGCGCTTGATGTACTCGAACGTCTTTGCGATCCAACCGATCCAAGTACCGAACATACGGCACCTCCGCGTTCAACACACGTTCAGCTCGATAACGTCTCTCGAACTCTTGATCCAGTTGAGGCCGAGGGAGAGTTCCGTCAGCACGACGGTGTGGCGACGGTGATGATGAAGTTACCGGCGCGGGGCTTCACCTAAACACTACGGCGATATGACCAACGCGTGTAACTGTGGAGGGGGGCACCGCACACGACTAAAAGATCAACTTGTGTGTTCTAGGGTGCCCTCTCCCCATGTATATAAAGGAGGAAGGAGGGGAGGGCTGGCCGGCCCCTAGGGCACGCCCTGAAAGTGCGTTATATCGACTAGAGGGAGGGTGAATAGGCGATTTTTATGAAATTCTTCACTGAGGAATTTGCCGGTGAGGAAATTCCTTAGCGAAGAACTACTAGCAGCGGAATGAGTACACAAAAGTAAACATAACAGAATACAAGCATAGTCATCATGATGAAATGAAGACAGGCACAGAGTACAGAAGCGTAAGCACAGGATAACACAGGATGAAGACAAACAGACCGAAGAAATTGAAATGAGAAAATTGAGAAAGTCTTCAGTCAAAGTCTTCAAACACAGATATGAACAAGCACACAACACAGTTATGAGGAAATGAAAGAGTTGAAGAAATAGAAGCAGTAAGCTTGGTGAAGAAAATGATTTGGTAGACCAGTTCCAACTGCTGTCTCAGTTGTACGTCTGGTTGGAGCGGCTGAGTATTTAAACTCGAGGACACACAGTCCCGGACACCCAGTCCTGAACACGCAGCTCAGGACACCCAGTCCTCACCGTATTCTCCTTGAACTAAGGTCACACAGACCTCGTCCAATCACTCGTGGTAAGTCTTCAGGCGACTTCCAAACCTTCACAAACTCGGTCACTCGGCGATCCACAATTCCTCTTGGATGCTCTAGACCATGACGCCTAAACGTCTGGAAGAAGCACAGTCTTTAAAGGTAAAAAGCGTCGGATCCACGCAGGATCAATCTCTTTAGTGATGCTCAATCACTTGGGGTGTGTGGTGTTTGGGTTTTTGGTTTTTCCTCACTTGATGATTTTCGCTCAAAGTCTTCAGAGGATGGGTTGCTCTCAAATGACAAGTGTCAGTTTCTCTCGGAGCAGCCAACCAGCTAGTGGTTGTAGGGGGCGGCTATTTATAGCCTAGGGAGCAGCCCGACATGATAAGACATAAATGCCCTTCAATGATATGACCATTAGGTGGATAGATATTTTGGGACAGCTGGCGCATAGCACAGCAACGATCGGAATTTTGAGTAGCAAAATCCTCAGGGCTATCATGTTCCTCACTGTGTAGGAAATCCGCACTGGCGAATTCCTAACTCCTCAGTCAGAACAAATTCCTCAGCGACCAGAAGAACTTCGTCTCTGTCACTGAAGAAATTGACTGAACTGTATGAGATTTCCAATGGCTTCACTCGAAGGGATTGGTAGGTGTAGGATTTTGAGTTGAGCATCACATGGAAATTTTTCCTTAGTATTTCCTCGACCCCCTTTAACAGTACGATGTTTTCTATGACTCAAGAAAGAGAAAATGAAACTACGAAAACAAAAGTTTTCACGCTTCATGTTCCTCGAACGAATACCAAGTCTTCACGGTCACACCATTTTCTTCACTTTCAAAGTCTTCAGAAAGTCTTCAGAATACCAAAGTCTTCAGACGAAGAACTTCATTTTTAGGGGTCGACTTTCTCTGTAAATATCAAACTCCTCATAGACTTATAGACCTGTGTACACTCATAAACACATTAGTCCCTTAACCTATAAGTCTTCAATACACCAAAATCACTAAGGGGCACTAGATGCACTTACAATCTCCCCCTTTTGGTGATTGATGATAATATAGGTTAAGTTTTCAACGGGGATAAACATATGAAGTGTAACTACTAATATTGAGGAATTTGATTGCAAGATATAGAAGAACTCCCCCTGAAGATGTGCATAGTGAGGAATTTGCTTTTGAAGCAATGCACACTTGAAGAGTTCAATCATGGAGATCTCCCCCTATATCTTGTAATTCATACACGCATTTGATATATAACAGTGAAGAATTTGAAATGCATGATGAAATATGGCGACTGATGTAATTCAGCATGCGTGCAATAATATTAACGAGGAATAAGCATGCAAAAAAACGTATCAAGAGTATCAGAGCACCATCGGGTTTAAGTTTACAACTTGATCCAATAAAGTCGCAGAAGAACGAGAGTTGTAACTTAACAAAAAAACACCCATATAGAAAGATCCGCTTGAAGACTAACTCAAAATTCTCCCCCTTTGTCATCAAATGACCAAAAGGATCGAATATGAGGACTAACGCCCCTGAAGAATATCAAGTTGATGAAGGAGCGCCAGCGTTGTTGGGGTCGTTTGTTGTAGTAGGGCCTGCCGCAGTGTCGTCCAAGTCTTCATTTTCATCAGTGTCGCGCGATGAAGAATATGAGCTGGCCACCACAGAAGGAACCTTGACCTTCTTGAATTTCTTCGGTGGAGGTGCAGACCAGTCAAAATCTTCTTTGAGACCCATGTTCTTCAGATCTTCTTCACCATACATATGTGACGGGATTGCCCAGGTGCGACCGAAGACTTGATGGAGGTAGTAGTGGTTTTTCTTCACTGCATTGTGTGTGTCAGTCATGTTGTGAAGAAGTGAACCAAACTGACGCTTAACCCATTTGTGATTTTGATCCACCTTCTGGTGAAGACTAAGCAGAAGTTCACGGTCAGTCATCACACGCGGAGCAGTGGCTTGAGGAGTGGACTTGGGTGCATTGGCAGAGTCATGTGTGGCAGAGTCATCATTGGTGGAATAAGATGCAGCTTTGCGAAACTGACCATCCAATGGACGAATGCCTTCATCTATTACAGCTGGTGCCTTGCCCTTTCCATCAACTGAGGAATATGTCTGCTTGAGGACTTCAATTGGGGGCAAGTAGCTGAGTGATTCTGGAAATCAGCTTTGTAGTTGAGTGAAGACCTTGTCCTGAGGAATCTCATAATCCAAGGTGCATAAGGCTTCAGCTCAAATGGAGACAGTGAAACATTTTCCATAGTCCTCATGAAGAAATCGTGATAATTGACAGGAATGCCATGAACAATGTTGAATACCAAATTCTTCATGATGCCAACAATTTCCTCATCAGATGAGTCGTGGCCTTTGATAGGACTGATTGTCCTCGTAAGAATACGATAGACAGTTCTGGGCACGTACAGCAATTCCTTCACGAGGAATTTGGTTCTTGGTGCCTGACCTGGCTTCAAAGGTGTCATCAGCACCTGCATGTAATGATGTGTGAGCTCAGGTTCACTGTAGATGCAGCGAGCTTCTTCAAGGGGAGGACTGAGTGGTAGAGCACGAATCAATTCAGAGGCTGGTGCAGTATAGTGAGTGTTTTCAAACATCCAGTCCAACACCCAGGAATTCACATCTTCAGCATCTCCAGTGATGTGCAGCGTTGCATAGAATTGAAAAATCAGTTCTTCATTCCAATCGCAGATGTCAGAGCAAAAGTTTAACAGTCCAGCATCGTGAAGAACACTGAGGACTGGTGCGAAGCACGGCAGAGATTTCATATCCACGTGAGGAATATGCTCATGGTAGAAGATCTTCTCCTTGTTGAACAGCACTGAGGAATAGAAATTGGCTTGACTAGCAGTCCAGAAACGCCTCTTCCTAATGCGAGCAGAGTTATATGAGTTGTAATCTTCGAAGAATACGTGCTTGCCGAAGAAATCATCAGCCTTGAACTTTTGCTTGCGTGAGAATGGGTCCTTTGGCTTCGGCAGAGGAGTGTCAGTGAGTTGCATCACGACCTCAGGAATCTCAATCGCAGGTTCTTCAGGCTGAGGAATTTCTGGTTCCTTCTCAGTGACAGTCTGTGTCGTTGGTTGTTCAACAGCAGCAGTTTCTTCAACGCTAGTGGCTGGAATTTCCTCATGGACAGATGCAGTGGGATGAGTTTCTTCAGAGCCCATATGTACAGTTTGTGTGGGGGACCGAGGAATTTGTTGTAGAGGGGTGAACATTGGTGAGTTTGTATGCTGACTTTCCCAGAATTCATCACTTATTACGGGTGTGGAGCAGCCAATGTCCACATCTTCATCTTCCATTTCTTCAACCCCAGCCTTTTCAGATGTGAGCTGAGGCATAGGCGAGGAGATTATAGGTGTTGAAGGGATCGCATCCACTTCAATTTCTTCATCCAATGGTTCAGACGAAGTAGCAGAAGGAGTTTCTTCATTAGATCTGCTGGGGATCACATATTCTTCATCAAAAGGAACAAGGTCCTTTGATGGCCTGGTTCAGACGGGAACAACATCAATCGGATTTGCAAATGAACATGTCATAGGCTTCATTTTCTTCAGAGCTGAAGAATCTGAAGCAGCTGATGCTTTCCTTTTCTTCACTACAGCACGCTCTGCAGCCTTGGTCTTCTTCACATCCGATGCAGATGGAAGGATTGGAGTTGAAGTTGGTGCAGGAGCAGCTAAGGAATCTGGTTGATTTTCTTCAGGCACAACTGATGCAGTTGCCCTGAGTTCTTCAGTTTTTTCAGGCGGACCACTAGTGGGTGCCCTGGCAATTTCTTCAGTGGCTGGAGTGCAGTCATAAGCCCTGGAACTCACATTTTCTTCAGCAGCCTGATTGTCATCAGCGGTGCTGGCATTTTCTTCAGTAGGCTGAGCAGATGCTTCAGCCTGAGAAATTTCCTGTTGCTTTGGGGCTGCAATATTGGAAGCGAAGTTATCCGCAAGTTTCACAAAACGAACCTTGGCTCCAAGCCAATCAGCGCGATATGCGTCAAAGTCATCACTGAGTTTCTTAATCTCAGTCTGAATAGTGACAAGTTCTTTAGTTGTCATAAAGACAACGTTTTTCTTCAGATAGCGCTCTTTCTTGTACTGCGCTTTCTTGATCTGCCTGGCCTTCTCAAATTTCCAATTTTCTTCTTGAATGAAGTGGGTCAGCATGTGACTTTGGCCAGGAGTCAGCTTGAAGTCAGGCAAGGGAGTGTTGGGGTCCTTGTGCCAGACATCAATGAAGTCGAGGATCAACTTGGAATCCAAAAGCAGTGACACCTCTGATCATTTGGCTCTAGCGGCCCTGACTTGCCTGTCTCTGATGATTTCTGCAAGTTCATCATCATCAGCTTCGTCTTCTTCAGACGGTACTTGGAAAAGTGACTTGTTTTTTTGAGGACTTGGGCAAGGACCTCGTCCAGCAGTGGCCTTTGTCTTCAGCAGTGAGGGGACAGCTGAGGAACTTGGTGCGGCTGAGGAACTAGCTAAGACACCTGAGGCAATGGAGATGCCTGCAGTCCTTTGGCACAAGGCGAGATGCACAGGTGCTGAGGATTTAGTCGGAATAGCTGAGGGCTTTGGCGGAGGAGCTGAGGACTTTGGAGGAACAGGAGCAGCATGAGAAATTGGCCGTGAGGGCTTGAGGATTCTGGCCGTGAGGGCATTGCTGAGGAACTTGGTCTTGAGGGCATTGTTGGTGAAGCACTTGGCTTGCGCGCAGGCTTCTTTGACATAGCCTTCTTTGGCTTGATAGCAAAGGCCTCAGCAGAGGCAGCTGCAGCAGCAACAGAGCTTCATTGAATTTCCTCACTGCTTCTTTGGCTTGCTTAGCCAACTTGGCTTGGCGCTTGGCCCATTCATCAGGATAGTCCTCACCGCGCTTGAGGCTGGTGGGATCAGCGATTTGGCCAGGTGCCAATGGAGGTCTTGGGCATGGAGGATTGAGTGCGAATTTCTTCATGTACTTAGGAGTGACATATCTGTACTCCCTCCACTCTTTAGCCCATCTCCTTTCTATCTTCTGAATGCGCACTTTGCGCTTATTCTTGGTTTCCTCAGTAGGTGTGCAGTACCCAGCATATATTTCATTAGGGATCTCAAACGTTGTATTTACCTCAGGCCTCTTTTCTCCCTTCTGTGGCTTCTTACCGTCAGCCATTTTCTTCAGTTGAGGAATTTGAACAATTGAATTCTCTGAAGAAGTATGCAACTTTTCTTCGAGGAACGCTGCAAATGAGTTAAGTTGATGAGAACCTAGTGATTCAGCATCTGACATGTGTACCTGTGAACAGAGTATAGTTGCGAGGAATTTGAAGAGGTCATATGCGTTCTCAGAAGGTTTTGTAAAAAGAACAAGTTAGAGGAATTTGACCAGATGAGTGTTGAAGAATTTCACTAAGCGTTCTTTGTCTTAGGTTCCAGAGATGTGTAGATTAAAAATCCACACATTTGAGAAATCTTGAAGAAAAACATGGCTTAGAGAAACGAATCAAGAACAAATGACTTGTGAGGTGTTTAGTGTGTGAATCTATGAAGAAAAACACCTTTGAAGATTTTGAAGATAATCATTCGAATCAACAAGGGTGGTAAAAGTAACTTTTAATTACCCTGGACGAAGAACACGACGAACTGGAGTGAGGAGATATGAAGTTCGTCTGTGCAGATCTTCCACGCCCTAACTTGGCGGAGGAAGACGGCTACGGCGGCGGCGGAGTGAAGATTTTTGCGGTCGGCGCGAGTACGTCGGCGACGAGGTCGAGACAGTGAAGCTCTTCCTCACCGGCAGCGATGAAGTAGCGGCGGCGCCAGGGTTTGAGAAGCTCGAGCTGGAGAGAGATCGAGCGGAGTAAAAGAAGTGAGGAAGGGAAGGAGGGGTATTTATAGCCACGGTGAAAAACTGCTCGCCCGAAGAAATTGGACGAACATGCCCCTGACCCTTCTCATTCGCATGACATGTGTCACCCACGTAGTGAGAGGTGGAGATCGTGTTAGATCGTGGGTGAGTGGATAAGTATATCGTGGGATGCGGAACGGTTTGAGCGGCAAAGCCGAAAATTTCGATAAGATAGGTTTTAAAGTTCCGTTCGCAATTTCTTCAGCTGACAAGGACACAGTGAAGATTTTGAACGAGTTTCAAATAAAACGCACATGAAGAATTTATAAATAGATTGGGTTGAGTATAGCCTAGAGGGGAAGAGTCCGATCACATTCACTTAGCAGAAAACCAACTTGAATATATATATATATATATATATATATATATATATATATATATATATATATATATATATATAGTCGCGCTATTCGTCACCCTGGGTGAGGAATTCTTATTCCTCACCCCAGCCAAATCGTGTAGGCACATGCAACCTGCACGTATGCCAACCGTGGAGGCTTCTGTTCTGAGGTAATTTACAAGGCAACTGGGGTAAGATTATAGCGTGTAGGCTGATGAGATAATATACAACATAACAGAGGTAAGATTACAGCGTGGGCTTCAGCCTGGCACGCCCGAAACAACCGTAAGAGAAATTGGCCTGCGATGTAAAATTACTATGAGGTAAGGTGAGCAACCAACTCAGCCGAAATGTTTTTTATGCTATAGTATTTTATTGTGGCATGGGTGCGCTTCAGCTCGGCACAGGTTTAGATGATAAACTGTAT
The DNA here is from genome assembly GCF_002162155.2 of Triticum dicoccoides. Classification (NCBI taxonomy): domain Eukaryota; kingdom Viridiplantae; phylum Streptophyta; class Magnoliopsida; order Poales; family Poaceae; genus Triticum; species Triticum dicoccoides. Next base: position 522,272,847 of record NC_041384.1, on the reverse strand, counting down.
ACAGGCTACTTAAAATGCTACTCATTAATTATTATTTATATGTATTGGAATTGGTTCAGACAAAAAAGGAAGCTAATTTTTTGAACTCCTAAACAAACTCGTAAAATACTGCAATCATGTGAAGAGACACACAGATCTGTCTGGTCTCAAAAGTACAGTTTATCTATCTAGCATGCGCCAAGTTCATGGAGCATTGTGCCCGTTCTTCATCGTTCTCATTTTTCTCTTACCAGTGGTTGTTTCATGACAAGACAGATAATCTTAGCTCACATTCTGTCTAGCTTTTGGTGGTACAGAACTGTAAGCCATGCTGCAGAGCTTATAGCATTATTCTACAACCAAATCGAGATGGATACTCTCCGGTTTTCAGAATGCTCAAGAAGACAAGCTTCCCGTAACTCTTTAACTGGTTTGTTCTGGGCAGTAGAATTTACATTTGAAGAGAAGGATGAAGCATTTGCTGATCCAGAAGGTTTAAGTTAACATTGCAGGTAAGATGTTCCAAGGATTCTCCACAGCTATGTTTGCATGCTTAATGTTCTCCCAAAGTTAATTTCGATACACATTAATTGTGCAGGTTAGTAATGCAGCATGGTAAGAAGGCCTATCTATAAGGGTAGAGAGCCCTCTTCCATGTCTTGACGTCGATATGTCTCAGATGCTTGACACATCGATCCTGACCATCACCATTGTCTCGTTCTTTGCATACCGTCAGCAACTCCATTCCTTGAGATGTTTGCATCTTAGGCTTGAGCTACCTACAGTGTAAATAAAACTGATTATGGTTCACCGAGAATTTCATATTTACCGATTAGAGTATAGGGAACAATAAGCAGCATCAATGAAGCACATCCTAGGGGCATAAGGTTAAAGAAATAATGTGTTGAAACAAACAATATGTTGATATGCATATGCAATTCCGACAGAGAAATCATTTTGTAACTACGGGTATGTATATGCATGGAGTTTCAGAACAAATAAACATTAGCCAAGAAGAAAATGAATGGATATTTGTTAACAAAGTAATAGTGTTCTTGTTAACTTGCAAGAGATGATCGGCAACAAAACAGAAGATTGTAGAAAATGCTAAGAATAAATAAACAACTTATAATCCTTAGTCCAAGTTTTGCTTCTCAAAGAAATGAAGCGCTCACTCTCTTAGAATTTGGTGCAAAACATACTACAATCTGAGAAATAAGCTTGTAATTTTGCCCAAAACAACTAAATTTGTGGATGAAATCAAAATCGAACACATGGTCTAATTTTCATTCTGTTTGGAACATTCGGTACAATTTGGCATCCGCTTTCTCAAAGTATAATGTTTCTTTGTTGTTTTATGAGCATTAACATCAAAGGTTATGCCAGAAAATAGCACATACGATGCTGTTCAACGAGATGCGATGTTATAGATTTATGATCTAGATGCTGACATAAGTGCACAACAAACAATCTTGGTCGATAATACTCCAGAAGCACATTTACATATAAAGTCTGGTTTATGCTAGGGAAAATTAATAAGGAATAACATCAACGAACAATACATTTTCAAAGCTTTACAAGTTACATACACTGACAGACTTGCATCCATGCTTGAAAAAATTAGAGCAGACACCCCTTTTCAAGTACCAGTATATACATATACACCCAGCCCTTCCAAAAAAAACAACATTAGATTTTCTACCTCTCTTTATGAGTATAAACCTTTTGATTCACTGCATATACCATTTTCTTGAATGGAACTGAGGTAATGTCCAGTAGAAGTTTCTAGATTATTTTGTTATCCAGTAAATATCCAGTCAAATAGATCAAGAAATATTGAATGCCCTTGATGGTACCAAAAATAAATAAAAATCCGACTCACAACTATGGTGGAGGGGCTAATCGAAGAATGGGTGTTCACACCAAGATCAGTGTGAAGTTAAGCAGGTTTTGAATCTAGTAAGACCATATGTGCCCAAAATCATATTTAGGATAAGCAATCAAGTATATATACTCCACCAACTAAACAATTTGCAAAGAGAAAATTTTATAAAGGTTTAATATAGATGCATCTGAAGTCATGAACTAGTTCGGCGGAACACTTTTTTGATATACCTGTCATAGTGCCTTGATTGTCGACAGGAGTTGCTTTCTTCTGAATATGCAATAGATAATTGAGCTTTGTCGGTGTCGATTGTTGCTGATATCTCGGCGTGACCAAGTCCCGTTGAGCATCCTTTCTGATTTAAATCCCAGGAAGATTTGGATAAAGAGAAAACAGGAACAAGAACAAGAACAACATGAAATTTGACAATTAAAAACTTAAAAGAAGGAACACCAGATATTATATACTACAAACATGCAAAGGTATAGAGACCCTCCAGGGAGAAGTAATTGTTGCACTTCAACACCCAGAGTAAACCTCAATAGTCAAAACACCTTAAAGAGCAACAGTTCTAATACGGAGTACAACTCTAGTTTCATTAGCTATCTCTGTAATGATTTATAAAATCAATTTCCACGCAATGTTCCTATCATCAATGAACTGTCTATAGGAAACGTATAAGAACTACTTGATGTATATTAATAACAGATCCATCTTTCCATACCAGCAAATTACTAATTAAAATCCCAGGATTTTTTTCCCAATTAAATACCAGCTTCTCGTGTGAATATATATACAATAGGGAGCAAAGTTAAAAATTCACTGAAGAGAACGGACCTTGCTATTTTTGGACTTCTCGATCAACAAATGATTTTGATTGCTGACCGATACATGCACAAATTAGTAATTCCAGAAAATTTACCAAGCAAAAATCCAGAATCGTTTTGCAACTACGGATGCCTAGTGCACTCAGTTGATCTTGAGTAACCTAAAATCTGTAGACAGTAGACACTCGTATGAATTCTTTACCCAAAAAATGCATGAATTGACGAGATTCTGGAGATACTAGAAATCGTACATGCATGCAAATTAGTTAACCTGGGTGGAAATGAAGGCAGCCGTGGGACAGCTTGTAGACTTACGAGTCGATGACCTTCCTGCAAGGCAATTAAGCACATCGATCAGGGTGAGCGAGGATGGAAAGGAGACAAGAGGGAGGAGTGGAGAGACCAGGCTTGGAAGCAGGGGATCTCGGGTGCTCGGAGATGAAGTTCGAGCCATCGCCACGAGCAACGAAGGGGGCTGGGGATCGATGCGGACTGCGACGCGGCCGCCGGCGGGCGAGGCCGTCACCCGCCGCGAAGCCTCCTGCCGCACAGCTCGCCTCGGTGCTGCCTCCGGCCAACCTTCCACCCCCAGTGCCGCACTCATCAGGGGTCGACCAGCAGCTACCGCAAGCTCGCCGCCGACACCTCTCTCCGTCGCCGCCGAAACTGCTCGCCGCTTTCGATCCAAGAATTACGGGGGTTATCCGTTCATTTCCTTTTTTTTTCTCTGACGGAAAGAGTGGGTTTGCCAACCGTCACTTGGAAAAAAAATAGTCCGGCTGGAGAGCGTCTGGCTTGAAGAGCGGTGCAATGGGCCAGGGTCCTAGCTGGCTGGGTTGTTCGACCGGGGTGAAGAATTGCTTATTCTTCATCCTGGATCTTAAATAGATTTTGTATATATATATATATATATATATATATATATATATATATATATATATTTAATGAAGAAAAACGATGGAAACAGTGAAGACTATGTAAAGTTGAAGAATATGAATAATTTGAGGAATTTTAACTTTTGGTGGTGGCGTGACCCATCGTATAAGAATGATGATTTTAGACACCGCGTACAATTATCACAGGGTTCTGAGAATCAAATTTTTCATTAATTTCTTCATACTAAGAGTGTTATTCTTTATTGATTGAAGAAAAACGTTTCTTCATGTGTTGCACATCTTAAGTCATCAATTTTGCATAAGTGTTAGGATGAGTGTCCTTTACAAAGAACATTCGAAGATTCTAGGATATTTAGCTCACACTGCAACTTGCTAAATCTCTTCTCATCCAAGGGCTTTGTGAAGATATCGGCTAGCTGTTCTTCAGTCTTCACATGCCCAATAGAAATGTCGCCCTTCAACACATGATCACGAAGAAAATGATGATGAATCTGAATATGCTTTGTCTTCGAGTGCTGAACTGGGTTGTGAGCAATCTTGATGGCACTCTCATTGTCATAGAAAAGAGGCACATTCTTCATGTTGACGCCGTAGTCCTTGAGAGTTTGCTTCATCCATAGCAATTGGACACAGCAAGAACCAGCGGCAATGTACTCAGCTTCAGCAGTAGATAGTGATACGCAGTTCTGTTTCTTCGAGGACCAACAGACCAAAGATCGTCGGAGGAAATGACATATACCAGATGTTGACTTGCGATCCACACGATCACCAGCATAGTCAGAGTCAGAATATCCAGTGAGATCAAAAGCCGAGCCCTTAGGGTACCATAATCCAAGTGTTTGTGTGTGAGCTAGATATCGAAGAATATGCTTCACAGCCTTATGGTGTGATTCCTCCGGTGTAGCTTGAAATCGGGCACACATGCAAACACTAAGCATTATATCTGGCCTAGATGCACATAAATACAATAAAGAACCTATCATGGAGCGGTATACCTTATGATTGAAGTCAATACCATTTTCATCAGTGCATAGATAGCCATTTGTGGGCATAGGAATTTTGACGCCTTTGCAATCTTGCATGCCGAATTTCCTCAGTACATCCTTGAGGTATTTCTCCTGAGATATGAATATGCCATTGCGTTGTTGACGAATTTGAAGATCTAAGAAGAATTTCAACTCTCCCATCATAGACATTTGATATTCTTCACTCATTATATAGGCAAATTCATCACTATAACATTGGTCAGTACAGCCAAAGATAATATCATCAACATATATTTGCCACACAAACAATTCACCATTATAAAATTTAGTGAAAAGGGTAGGGTCGAGTGAACCGGGTTTGAAGCCTTTCGTCATGAGGAACTCCTTCAAAGTATCATACCAAGCCCGTAGGGTCTGCTTGAGGCCATAGAGGGCCTTGTTGAGTCTGAAGACTTTGTCAGGATTCTTTGGATCTTCAAAACCTGGTGTTGAGCAACATATACTTTTTCCTCAAGCTTACCATTGAGGAATGCACTTTTCACATCCATTTGATATAAAGTGATATGATGATGGTTAACATAAGCAAGTAATATGCGAATAGCCTTAAGTCTGGCAACAGATGCAAAAATTTCATCAAAATCAATTCCTTCAACCTGTGTGTAGCCTTGAGCTACAAGTCGTGCCTTATTCCTCACCACAAGACCATTTTTATCTTGCTTGTTGCGGTAGATCCACTTTGTGCCGATGATATTGTGCTTGCGAGGATCTAGACGTTTGACCAGTTCCCAGACATTGTTGAGCTCGAACTAATGTAATTCTTCTTGCATGGCCTGAATCCACTCAGACTCCAGAAATGCTTCATCTACCTTAGTGGGCTCTGTAATAGAGACAAAAGCATAGTATCCACAAAAGTTAGAAAAATGTGAAGCTTTTGAGCGTGTGAGAGGACCCGGCGCTTTGATGTCATTGATGATCTTTTCAACTTGCACTTCTTTTGCAATGCGAGGATGAGCTGGTTGTCGTTGAAGAATTTGATCAGCGTTTTCTTCAGCACCATTTTTCTTCAGCATTTTCTTCAGGTGCATTAGCTCGATATTCTGGAATGAATTCTTCAGTAGATTCTTCAGTAGGAATGACATCCTCAGTAGCCTTGAACTTGATAGTTTCCTCAGGTGCTGGTTCATCTATCACAGTAGGTAGGTGCTCTCTTTGCGAGCCATTAGTTTCATCGAACCGCACATCTACAGTTTCAACAACTTTGTGAAGAATGTTGTTGAAGACTCTGTAGGTGTGCGAGTCCTTTCCGTAACCAAGCATAAAACCTTCATGTACTTTCGGTGCAATTTTTGAGTTGTGATGAGGATCTCTAATCCAACATTTATCACCGAAGGCTTTGAAATAACTTACATTGGGTTTCTTATTAGTGAGGAGTTCATAGGTAGTCTTTTTGAAGAATTTGTGAAGATATACTCTGTTGATGATGTGGCACGCAATATCAATTGCCTCAGTCCAGAAACGATGAGGCGTTTTGTATTCATCAAGCATAGTGCGAGCCATCTCAGCAAGAGTCATGTTCTTGTGCTCCACGACGTCGTTCTGCTGAGGAGTATAAGGAGCAAATAACTCATGAGTAATACCAAGTTTATCAAGATAGTCATCGAGACCAGAATTCTTGAACTGAGTGCCATTGCCACTTCTGATGTGCTTGATCTTCACACCAAAGTTGGTTGAAGCCCTCGAGGAAAATCGTTTAAAGACTTCCTGCACTTCATGTTTGTAAGTAACAAGGTGTACCCATGCGTAGCGAGAATAATCATCAATAATAACAAAGCCATATTGAGATGCTTCATTTGAAATAGCAGAATAATGATTAGGACCAAAGAGATCCATGTGAAGCAATTCAAATGGGCGAGTGGTGGTCATGATAGTCTTCGCTGGATGCTTGGCCTTGGTCACCTTCCCAGCTTCACAGGCTCCGCATAGGTGATCCTTAAGGAATTTGACATTCTCGATGCCAATGACATGCTTCTTCTTCGCAAGCGTGTGCAAATTCCTCATGCCTGCATGTCCAAATCGTTGATGCCTGAGCCAGCCTTTTGAAGCTTTTGCAAGTAAGCACACGACTGGTTGTGGTCCTATAGAGAAATCAATAATATACAGGTCTCCTCTCCTAAAGCCTTCGAAGACTTTGGAATTGTCAGCTTCCATAACCACAACACAACGGTACTTGCCAAAGACAACAACCATATCAAGATCACAAAGCATTGAGACAGACATAAGGTTGTATCCTAAGGACTCAGCAAGCATGACTTTATCCATGTGTCGATCCTTTGTAATCGCAACCTTACCTAGACCCAATACCCGACTTTTGCCTTTGTCAGCAAAGATGATATGCTTCAGATGCGACGGAGATAATGAAGCATCCATCAATAGATTCTTGTCACCAGTCATGTGGTTTGTACATCCACTATCGAGGACCCACTCAGTGGCTTTGGGTTGATCATCCTGCAGATGAATTAGTGCAGCTTACAAACTCATATACTTCATCAGTAAAGAATATGACATCAATTCATCAGATCAATTTTATCAAGTAAAAGAGCTGATAAAGCAATATGAGGACGTGAGAAATGAAAGTTCATTTCTTCATGATTAGCCTGCGTCCTATCAGGCATACTCAGGTCTCTAGCAAATTCTTCAGACGATTACGTACGTCTGGAGACCTGACCCTGCAGAAGAGATTAGTTCTTTTTCTTCACTGCCCACATCTGAAGGGGTGGCAAAGAGTTCATCATTCTGCGAGCTCCATACGAGAAGGATGGCATATAAGCCAGTCCATTTCGTTTCACATAAGAGGGGTTAGAGTAAGCATAAGAGTGTGCAGAGAAATTCTTCGAGGACTTATGGACATAATGATTTGAAGAATAATGCACATATCCATAATCCTTAGATCTTCCCTGCAAAACAGACGGGTTAGCATGATGATGTTCATATGAGGACTTTGATCCATATGAGGAATATGATCCATGTGAGGAGTTTGGTCCGTATGGGGACTTGAATCCATATGAAGAATTTGGTCCATATGAAGAATTTGATCTGGGGTTCCTATTCTTCACAGGTGGCGTCATGATGACATTCACCTGAAGATTTTCAAGGCATCTTTTGGGAACCCAGATTTTCTTCATAGGGGGCATGTTCCTGCAGTTAGTGCCAACATATCTAGCAAATACTTCACCATTCTGATTTTTGAATAATTTATAGTTGGAGTCAATTGACTCATCATCAGAATGAGGAGATTCACATGCAAATCCAGATAAGTTAGATGGATCAACTAGAGGTCCCTTTGCAGCAACCCATGTAGTTTTGGGGTACTGCTCAGGCTTCTAATATGTACCATCAGTATTGAGTTTCCTCTCAAAGGCGATACCCTCTTTCCTAGGGTTCCTGTTGAGGATCTTCTTTTTAAGCACATCACAAAGAGCCTGATGCCCTTTGAGGCTTTTGTACATGCCTGTCGTGTACAATTCCTTCTGCCCTGCATCGTTAGTGATACTAGCAATGTCCTCAGATGAGGAATTAGTGATAGCAGAGGCATGTGAAGAATTTGAAACATTAACAGCACTTGAACATTCAGGTGAAGAATTAGCAGATTCACGTTCAATGCACTTCAAGCATGGAGGAACAAATTCTTCCTGAGAAGCGCTGATATATTGAGCAAGTAATGAATCGCGCTCCTTCTGAAGATCTTCATAACTCACTCTTAGCTTCTCAAGGTCTTACTTTCTTTGAAGAAATTCATAAGAAAGCTTCTCATGATCGGATAAGAGAGTGTTATGATGACTTTGAAGATTGTCAAACCTAGTCTGGAATCTCTGAAGATTTTCAGTCAGGGCTTTAGTGCGATTCATTTCTTCACCCAACATATCATCACTTTTGTCTGGCATGTTTTGAACCTTTTCTAAAGCCCTTTGTTATTTTACAGCAATCTTAGCAAGTTTAGAATAGCTGGGCTTAAGATTTTCATCAGATTCATTCTCACTTGATTCAGATGAGGTATATTTGAGTACCTTGGCACCCTTTGCCATGAAGCAGTAGGTGGGAGCGTAGACATCATCCCCTTCATCAGCTTTGTTGGTGAGGTTATTTTCTTCAGTGTTGAAGATAGACTTGCTGACGAATGCAGTAGCGAGAGATAGGCTCGCCACTCCAGATTCGGACTCCTCAGATGACTCCCCTTCCTCATTTTCTTCAGATTCAGCCTCAGAGTCCATTTCCTTGCCAATGAATGCCTTGGCCTTCTTGGAGCTGCTCTTCTTGTGATATGAAGGCTTTGAGGATTTTGATGATGAGGATTTTGTGGATTTCTTCTTTTTCTTTGCATCATTAGAATTGTAATCCTTGTATTTCTTCTTCTTTGATTCCTTTTCTCATTGAGGACAATCTTGAATGTAATGTCCAGGCTTCTTGCATTTGTGGCAGAGCCTCCTCTTGTAGTCACTTGATGAGGAATCACTGCTCCTTGAGGGTCTCCCAAAGCGACCACGTCTTGAGAACTTTTGAAACTTCTTCACAAGCAGAGCCAGATCATGGCTTAGTTCTTCAGGATCACCAAGACTGCTACTAGAGTGTTCATCTTCGGACTTAGATACGGCCTTGGCCTTCAGTGCACGTGTTCTGCCATAGCTTGAACTATAGAGATCTCTCTTTTCAGCAAGTTGGAACTCATGAGTATTTAGCCTTTCGAGAATATCAGCGGGATCAAGTGACTTGTAATCAACACGTTCTTGTATCATCAATGCCAGAGTGTCAAATGAGGAATCAAGCGATCTCAGCAATTTCTTCACCACCTCATGGTCGGTGATGTCAGTGGCACCAAGTGCTTGAAGCTTATTTGAGATGTCAGTGAGGCGATCGAAGGTTTGTTGAACATTTTCATTGTCGAGTCTTTTGAAGCGGTTGAAGAGGTTGCAAAGAACATCAACTCGAGAGTCACGCTGAGTTGAGACTCCTTCATTCACTTTGGACAATCTGTCCCAGATAAGCTTCGCTGTCTCCAAAGCACTCACTCTGCCATACTGTCCTATGCTCAGATGGCCACATATGATATTCTTCACTTGAGAGTCGAGTTGCTTGAATCTCTTCACATCAGCAGCATTCAGAGAAGGTGTGACTGAGGGAACACCATTTTCCATAACATACCAAAGAATGTTATCAGTTGCTTCAAGATGCATTCACATCTTATTCTTCCAGTAGGGGTAGTCCGTCCCATCGAAGGTAGGACACCCAGTAGAGACCTTGATCATACCTGCGGTCGACATAACTAAAACTCCAGGCGGTTAAACCAAAATCACACAGAACAAGGGAGTACCTTGCTCTGATACCAATTGAAAGTGCGTTATATCGACTAGAGGAGGATGAATAGGCGATTTTTATGAATTTTTTCACTGAGGAATTTGTCGGTGAGGAAATTTCTTAGCGAAGAACTACTAGCAGCGAAATGAGTACTCAAAAGTAAACATAACAGAATACAAGCATAGTCATCATGATGAAATGAAGACAGGCACAGAGTACAGAAGCGTAAGCACAGGATAACACAGGATGAAGACAAGCAGACTGAAGAAATTGAACTGAGGAAATTGAGAAAGTCTTCAGTCAAAGTCTTCAAACACAGATATGAACAAGCACACAACACAGTTATGAGGAAATGAAAGAGTTGAAGAAATAGAACCAGTAAGCTTGGTGAAGACAATGATTTGGTAGACCAGTTCCAACTGCTGTCTCAGTTGTACGTCTGGTTGGAGCGACTGAGTATTTAAACTCGAGGACACACAGTCCCGGACACCCAGTCCTGAACACGTAGCTCAAGACACCCAGTCCTCACTGTATTCTCCTTGAACTAAGGTCACACAGACCTCGTCTAATCACTCGTGGTAAGTCTTTAGGCGACTTTCAAACCTTCACAAACTCGGTCACTCGGCGATCCACAATTCCTCTTGGATGCTCTAGACCATGACGCCTAACCGTCTGGAAGAAGCATAGTCTTCAAAGGTAACAAGCGTCCGATCCACGCAGGATCAATCTCTTCAGTGATGCTCAATCACTTGAGGTGTGTAGGTGTTTGGGTTTTGGGTTTTTGATTTTTCCTCACTTGATGATTTTTGCTCAAAGTCTTCAGATGATGGGTTGCTCTCAAATGACAAGTGTCAGTTTCTCTCAGAGCAGCTAACCAGCTAGTGGTTGTAGGGGGTGGCTATTTATAGCCTAGGAAGCAGTCTGACATGATAAGATATAAATGCCCTTCAATAATATGACCGTTAGGTGGATAGATATTTTGGGACAGCTGGCGCATAGCACAACAACGGGCGGAATTTTAAGTAGCAAAATCCTCAGGGCTATCATGTTTTCACTGTGTAGAAAATCCGCACTGGCGAATTCCCACAACAACAAAAACATCATGTACAGTCGCTTTTTCTGGATCACTTTTTTATTCGTCTCTATGCATTTGAACACTGGTAACCTAAAGACGCTTCTTAAGACGTTTACATAGCGCCACAGACTTCTTACTATAATTAGCCTTCAAAAAATAAGTATTTAATTTTAGTTAACTTAGAGACGTTTGTGAGACGCTTTAATGTGCAACTCTGGTCTTACGGACGATTTATGAGACGTTTTAATGTGCGACTCTATTCTTAGGGACAACTTAAGAAAAATGTAAGTACTCATATTTTGGTAACTCGAATAGATATCAAAATTAGCCGTACTATACTTTGAATAAAACTTTGTTATTTGATTTTCATGATATTTTTGTAACTTGGATAGATATTAAAATTAGTTGTACTAAACTTTGAATAATACTTTGTTATTTGATTGTCACGTTAATCATCCCCTCTATAATGTTCATCTGTGCATATTACGAATTGCTCTATGTACAATGAAAACACGTACGATTTTCAAATGATGCCATCCCAATCATCCAACAGATGGAATGTACGACTGCTATGCCAGGTCGTATGCAATTCGTCGCCCTCCGTTTCTAAATATACGTATTTTTAAGAGATTTCAATATGTATATTCATCGCCCTCCGTTTCTAAATATACATATTTTTAAGAGATTTCAATACGAACTACATATGAATGTTTATAGATATGGTTTAGATTGTAGATACACTCATTTTGCTCTACGTAGTCTATATTTGAATCTCTAAAAATACATATATACAAGAACGGAGGGAGTCTTTGTGACATGTAGCTTGCTAAAAAGAAAAAAAAGTAAACAAGCTGTTAGCGCTACGGCTCGGCGCCTCAGTACCTGCGGCCGGCCTCTCGCTGCCGTTTGGCCCCACCAGAGCTCTCAAGCCACCGTTGGTCGCCCCCTCCCATAGATCTAGCGACACCGCGCTCCCTCAGACAAAGATCTAATTTTTCTAAAACGCTTAGGAGTACCAGAATTTTTCATTTTTTAGATAAGTACTCACAATTTGAAAAAATGTTCAGAATTTCTAAAAGTTCTTCAGAATTTAAAAAATCATAAATTTAGAAAGCTTCACCTTTTCTAAAAATTTCATTAAGAAGGTTATTCACAATATTCAAAATGTTCAAAAGATTATAAAAAAATGTTATATGCTGTTACAATTTGTTCTCTTTATTTTACGTTGCAAATTCATCACTGACCAACATGAACTCGAGTGGCTAGCAATTCTCAGTTACCAATTGCAGGTCGCATGTTTGATAACGTTCAAGAGTGTGGCCCCAATGGGCTGGCCCAGTGTGCGCCTCTGTCCGAACCTCCTGTAATTTGACGCAGTAAGCGTCAAATAGGAGGTCCCCTAGAGCTATATATCGCCCACTGCGGGGCGGAGTCCTGTCTCGCCTCCGGCTTGTGCCATCCTACTGGATCTGCCCTTTTTCGGTTGCATGGTTTTTCTGTTTACCTGTTTTGTAGGGTTTTCTTCAGTTTTCCATTGTTTTATTCCTTTTTCTATTTTCTTTTTCATTCTTCGTTTTCCTTGGTTTTCCTTCATATACATTTTTTGGGGTTTCTTTTTTCTTTGTCGATTTTCTATTAGTTACCTTGGTTCTTTTATCCATTTTCTATGATATACTTTGTTTCTTTCATCGGTTTTCTTAGTTTTTCTACTACATGTGTACTTTTATTTCATACTTACTATATATTTTTTGTATACATCATAAACATTTTGCATACATGTTTAACATTTTCAAATACATGACTAATAAATTTTTAAATATATGTATTAATGTTTACATATTTTCATGCATATGGAACATTTTTCTTATAGCTAAGGAACATGTGTTATACATGTGTAAGCATTCTAAAATATATATTTTCTACTTTTTCATACACATTTTTTATACATATGAAACATATCTTACACACTTTTAACATTTTCAAATACATGACTTCCATTGTTTAAAATATATTTTTGATCTCTATTTCATTTTCATACACATTGTAATTTTCTTATACACCATAAAAAATTTACACACATTTAATATTTTAAGTACATGACTAACATTTTTCAAACACATGTTTTACCTTATGTATACATACACATTGTACATCTTTTGTATACATTAGTAACACTTATTTTGTATACACTAGGAACAACTTTTTCTAAACTTTAATATTTTTAAATATATGATTACCATTTTCGAAATATATGTTTTGATGTCTACTTTTTTCGTACACGCTAGAAACATTTTTTGTAGACATTTAACATTGTTTATACACTGCTACAATTTGCTTTTAATACATAATGAACACTATTAAAAAGTAAAAGCTAAAACCGTAACGGGAAAGTCAGGAGAAAAAACGGTCAAGAAACAAAAAAACACATGAAAACTGATCTAGAAAAACAAAATGTGCATGCGTGTGTTAGATGCGCCGGGATTAGCACATCTAACGGAGCATTGTAGGCAACGTGTTATAGGGATCGCATGAGCAATAGATACACGCTCCCCACACAAAGGACCAACACAAAGAGAGCGCTTGTGTGACGTGCGCCAAAATGTTGACACCTC
>NC_041384.1:522199578-522258984 GCF_002162155.2 Triticum dicoccoides | reverse complement strand
GCAAATCGGGTGTCGTAGCACTTGACATTCTACCAAATCGGGTGTCGTAGCAACCTCTGCGAAGTATCTGGAGTGTCCTTCACCTTGCCCTACCACCAAGAGAAAGAGGGAGGGGGCCTGGATCTAGGGTTTTTCGCCGCCACCTAGAAATAGGAGAAGCATGTTTCTAGGTCAAGCACAGGTTGGTGTGTGGTTTTATATCACCAGGGTAGATTTCTGCGCCGGTGGATGACCCGCAGCGCAACCAACTGCGTTCTCCGGACCCTTCCTCTCCTCCACCGCCGTGACGAACAAGGAGGAGATCATACTCCCCCTGGCGATGAGGAGGAGCACCAACAGTCGTCCCTCCTACCAGAGGCTACGACAATGGACGAGGAGTTCCAGCAACACCTGGAGCTCCTCCTCAAGCGGTCGCCCACGATCGTGGCCCGGCGCCTTCGTCACTACTTGGCCACCACATCGAGGAGGAGTTGGCGTCGCCGTCTCGCAACCGCGTGAATCAGGAGTCCTGATCTTCTCTGGTGATGAGGAGGAGCCTTCCTGCCCGCCACTCAGCATGTTCGGATGTTTCGATTAACTGGTGTCACCGCCACGCCACAACTAGCGTGACAAGGCCGTGAAGGGGGAGGAGCCCTCGCAGGCGCCTCATTCATTACCTCAGGCACCGCGGCGACACCTTGTCGAGCCGCACCCTAATGGCGGCCGAGAGGCTCGCGGGAGGAGCGGCGCAACGCGCAACACCGGACCATGTTCCCCGTGCCGAATGTCACGCTGGAGTGGGTCTGCAATGACCACGACCATGCGGCGGCCTTGGACCGTGACCGGTCCAGGACCACCGCAGATACGTCGGCGCCCTATTAGAGACAAGCTGGTCATGACCCCTGCGGGCGTCCACGTGTAGGAGGTTATCGTCCAGTACCTAGCATAGTATTTTTTTTTAATTTCAGTTGAATGGACGAAATATCGCCCGATTTATGCATATATATATATATATATATATATATATATATATATATATATATATATATATATATATATATATCATACTTTTATCCGGTTTGCATGAAATTTCTTCATTTGGTTCAATTTACGTTCGATATGTGCACAGACATTTAGGGTATAGTGTTGGATGGACAACTCCTGTATCCATGCCATATAAGTTTGAAATGTACACAAACATTTAAGTTCGATCCTTTTGGTGACAAGAACAATGGGTATGGATTTATCCAATAAAATAAACACCTCAAACAAATATTTATCCATATATGTGGTTACCTAACACTCCCAAACTATTTCCATTTAATCAAATAACCAAATTTGATGTTCCCGGACTAATTTCGCTCTAAAAGAATTGGTGCTACAAATTATTTTCTTTACCTCGCAAACTTCCCACGTCTCTCTTTTCTATCTCCGTATATCATGGGATATTCTCGTCAGCGCCATCTCCCCCATCTCCCCACTTATCCAACCTCCAGATTCCAATCTGTGCCGCCATCACCATCCCTCGCGCCGCTGATTCCCGCACCCCGCGCGGTGGCAACCTCACCCTCAAACGCCGCCCTCCGCCGCTAGCTCCGCCCGCCGCCGAATCCCAGTTGCCTCCATCGACAAGCACGCTACTTGGAGGCCGGCACATCAGCGTCCACCGTCCTCATTGTCACGAAGCCGTGCTCCTCCCGACCTCGTCCTCACCATCATGAAGCTGCATCCATGCCGGTCTCACCCCTCACCCAAGGCTCCGATGTGTGTTCCGTCGTTACACCGGCTGCAAGCAGCTCTCGCCTCCATCCAGCATCTTCAGCCTCCACCATGTCAAGCAGGTGATCCCTTGATTCCCATAGCCCCTACAGTTTTATCATTAGATCAACCAAAGTGGCCTCCTTCATTTATGCATCTCAAGTCTCAGTCCTATTGTCCTTTGTCTCCTTACTTACTTCCTGTAGGCAATGCACTGTAAGTGTTTGTTGAATTGTTTGCTTGCCTATAATTCAATTCTAATAGATTTTCTTGACAATATGTGAGCAATTGTTTGGTCCAATCAAATTTTACATGGCAAAACTCAACAATTGTACAAGTGGTGTCAAATATACTGGCCAAATAACCTCACAGTCCATATACCCTGAAGCATAAAACATGATGTTGTTTGGTTATACAGGCTGCATTGTACTCTGTTATTTTGTAGTAATTTTATTTTGTCCTATTTCGTATCTCATCTTAGTGCAGCACCACTATTTCATTAGTTTTGATTCAACTAGATTTTCTTCAGATATCTTGTATTTTATAGCTTCATCACTGTCTACCCGATGCAGATATTCCTGGTACTGCAAAAGCTCTGTTGGAATCTCCTAGCATTCATTTTTTTCAATTACATGGCTTGTGTAAGCAATTTTTGCTAGAAGATCACCTTATTCATGGCTGGAATCCAATCTGCACCATTTGCTAGAAGTAGATTCTCTCTAAAAATATGTACCAATATGTTTCTATCCAATCTGCACCATTTGATAGTAGTAGATTCTCTGTATCATCACATGGTTTCTTAAGTGTGTCTGTTGTGCATAAATTTCTACTATGTTGTCACACCATGTCTATGTTTTGTATATGTTTACTTACAAACGAACTGAACCTCAATTGTAGAAAGCACGCATGGAGAAAAATTGATAGGGTCAATCAAGGCTGTGCAGAATCAACTTTAGCAGACAAGCAGTTCTCTAACTAGGAATTGCATCCTAGCAATTGCGCGAGAACAAAAGAGGGTCGCACCGGTTTATCTTCACCTCATGAACACACAGTTGCTAAGGTGTGTGTGTGTTTGCGCGCATAAATTTTAGCTTTGTTAACAAACAATGTCTATGTTTTGTATAAGTCTACTTACAACTGAACTGAACCTTAACTGTAGAAAGCATATGATGGTCCTGAATCAAAGAATGGTCATGCTGAAAACCCAATGCGACCAATCAAGGTGTTCCTGAAACCAAGTGTACAGCTAAATCGTGTGACTAAGAAGGTATGTATGTATGTATGTATATGCTGAATGACAATGTTAGAATAGTCAGTTGGTCTAATTCCATGTGCAATCGTCCGTTTTTGCATAAAGTGAAATCTTCCATGGCTTGTGATAATGAATGTTTCATTTCTCAAAACATAGGATAAAATGAAAGTCTTGTTGTTTTTGTTGAACTTGACAAGCAAAAATAAATGTGTGTCTGAACGAACTTTAGCGAGTAGATATGTGGTTGGAGGAAACATGCTTGTTGAGCAATATCTAGCAGTTTTTTTCAAGACTTGGAAATCAGAGACTGGTTAGACCATATGAAAAATTCCAAACAGTAGGGGATGTCATTGGTCATGTTATTGCATGGCCTCTATCACATGTAAGTACATTCCCATACAATCATCGGTTATGCTCCAATGTACATACTTAATGTTTATTATTTATGAGGAATCTATGTGATTTTTTAGGTTAAAAAACCAATCCCAACCACTCCTACACAGCCTCAAAACAAGCCACCAAACACGAGTATGGTACCTCTCTTACAATTTCATCAAAGTACATTTCTTCTCACACTACTCTTAAATCCTACGTTCTATTTTTTTCTCTATTATCTTTCTTTTTCAGGGTAGCTCAAGGTTTAGAAAAGGAGTGCATTGCAGGAGCCAGGAGCAACTACAGAAGAATTAGTTTTTAAATGGACAAATATTATGTAGTATGTAAATGATTTAGCTTCATATGAAAACTTACTTCTAATTGTATGATCTTTTCTTAATTATTTGTATCTTTCATATGATTGTCTAATTTGATTCAGATATGAACTCAAGGTGTTTGTTTCTACTTATTGAATTGTGCAATAAGATGCTGGTGAATACAATTGGTGATATGGGTGGATCCCTCTTTATATAATGATATTTGTTGCCTATGAATATGACCGATGATATGGGTGGATGCCTTTACATAACGATATTTGTTCATCATTCTACATAGGCATGTGCCATGATAAAGTAACCGGATTGAAATGATGAAATACAAATTCAAAAGAATTCAAATAATGTTTAAAGTTATATACCACGTATTAGATGAATATACCATCTCTACATAGCTCTGTAAGTAGAGACGTGATAAGGGCATCTAACACAACAACTCTACATATGTACAAACACTTTTGAACGGCCCAATATAGCGTCTCATATCGAGAGGCGCTTTAAACGTCCCAATATAGTGTCTCATATCGAGACATGTTTTTGAACGTTCCAATATAGTGTCTCTTATCTAGATGCGCTTTTGAACGTCCCAATATAGCGTCTCATGCCATTTACACACGCTTAGCCAACGTGTCTACATGTTTTGAGATGGTCCGTGGGGAGACGCTCCAAGGACGATTTACTAAGTCGAATCTATGGTTGCCTAGATATGAAATAACACGTCACTAGCGATGGAATATGATGTCTCTACAGGCAGATTTTCTTGTAGTGTCCTAACTCCTCAGTCAGAATAAATTCCTCAAAGACCAGAAGAACTTCGTCTCTGTCACTGAAGAAATTGACTGAACTGTATGAGATTTCCGATGGCTTCACTCGAAGGGATTGGTAGGTGTAGGATTTTGAGTTGAGCATCACATGGAAATTTTTCCTTAGTATTTCCTCGACCCCCTTTAACAGTACGGTGTTTTCTATGACTCAAGAAAGAGAAAATGAAAGTACGAAAACAAAAGTCTTCACGCTTCATGTTCCTTGAACGAATACCAAGTCTTCACGGTCACACCATTTTTTTCACTTTCAAAGTCTTCAGAAAGTCTTCAGAATACCAAAGTCTTCAGACGAAGAACTTCATTTTTAGGGGTCGACTTTCTCTATAAATATCAAACTCCTCATAGACTTATAGACCTGTGTACACTCATAAACACATTAGTCCCTTAACCTATAAGTCTTCAATACACCAAAATCACTAAGGGGTACTAGATGCACTTACACGCCCAAGAGGTGAGTCCTACTAGGACTCCTAGTCCTAGTAGGATTCCACCAAAAGGGAAAGAGGGGGAAGGAAGGAGAGGGAGAGGGAGTAGGGAAGGGGGCGCCACCCCCTTCCCTTGTCCAATTCAGACTGCTAATGGGGGGGGGGCTGCCCTGGCGGCTCTCCTCTCTCTCCAATAAGGCCAATGGTGGCACATTAGTTCCCCGAGGGGGTTCCGGTAACCCCTCCAGCACTCCGTTTTTATCTGAAACTATCTGGAACACTTACGGTGTTCGAATAACATGGTCCAATATATCAATCTTTATGTCTTGACCATTTCGAGACTCCTGGTCATGTCCGTGATCTCATCCGGGACTCCGAACAAACTTTGGTACATCAAATCACATAACTCATAATATAAATCGTCATCGAACATTAAGCGTGCAGACCCTACGGGTTCGAGAACTATGTAAACATGACCGAGACACATCTCCGGTCAATAACAAATAGCGGAACCTGGATGCTCATATTGGCTCCTACATATTCTACAAAGATCTTTATCGATCAAACCGCATAACAACATACGTTGTTCCCTTTGTCATCGGTATGTTACTTGCCCGAGATTCAATCGTCGGTATCATCATACCTAGTTCAATCTCGTTACCGGCAAGTCTCTTTACTTGTTCTGTAATGCATCATCCCGTAACTAACTCATTAGTCACATTGCTTGCAAGGCTTATAGTGATGTGCATTACCGAGAGGGCCTAGAGATACCTCTCCGAAACACGGAGTGCCAAATCCTAATCTCGAGCTATGCCAACTCAACAAACACCATCGGAGACACCTGTAGAGCATCTTTATAATCACTCAGTTACATTGTGATGTTTGATAGCACACTAAGTGTTCCTCCGGTATTCGAGAGTTGCATAATCTCATAGTCATAGGAACATGCATAAGTCATGAAGAAAGCAATAGCAATAAACTAAACGATTATAGTGCTAAGCTAACAGATGGGTCTTGTCCATCACATCATTCTCTAATGATGTGATGCCGTTCATCAAATGACAACACATGTTTATGGCTAGGAAACTTAACCATCTTTGATTAATGAGCTAGTTAAGTAGAGGCATACTAGGGACACTCTGTTTGTCTATATATTCACACATGTACTAAGTTTCCGGTTAATACAATTCTAGCATGAATAATAAACATTTATCATGATATAATCAAATATAAATAACAACTTTATTATTGCCTCTAGGGCATATTTCCTTCAGTATCCCACTTGCACTAGAGTCAATAATCTAGATTACATAGTAATGATTCTAACACCCATGGAGTCTTGGTGCTGATCATGTTTTGCTCGTGAGAGTGGCTTAGTCAATGGGTCTGCAACATTCAGATCTGTATGTATCTTGTAAATCTCTATGTCTCCCTCCTTGACTTGATCATGGATGGAATTGAAGCGTCTCTTGATGTGTTTGGTTCTCTTGTGAAATCTGGATTCCTTTGCCAAGGCAATCACTACAAAAAAAAGACACATCCGTGACATTTTTGGCTGAACGAATTTTTTTCTGTCATACATATGACACTTCTATGACGATAATTGTGACAAAATCCGGTATCATCATAGATGTGGTGGGCTCCTACTTCTATGACAAAAAATCATGACAGAAAATGGGTTTTTCATCCTGGGCGGGCCGGAGACGCAACTGCATGACGTTCTTTGGGCCGTCCATGACGAAAAAAACTGTGGTAGAAACGAGGGGGAGGAAAATTTCAGAGAGTTCTCGGTTACGGTGGGAGGTCGGGGGCCGAGCGATGCGCGTTTCTCTCATACACGTATGCGCATGTGTGCGAGGCGTTGGCTCTAACTAAACCCGAGCGAGGCGTTGGGCTCTAACTGAACCCGAGCGATTGCACTGCAGGCTACGCGTTACTGAACCCGAGCGATCGATCGATGGCTGTTAAATGAACCCGATCGAGCGATTCCTTCGCTACTGCTGCTAACTGAAGCCGGTCGATACTGCCTTTGGGATGAACAGTGAGCGTTGCAGGGGGGTGGATGAACAGTGAGCGGTGGCGTTGCCTCTGGATGAACATGACCCCGTGGTGTGGTGGAGGGCTGGATGAACAGTAGACAGTGGAGGGGTGGTTGAACAGGACCCCGTGGTGTGGAGGGCTGGATAAACAGTAGACGGTGAGGGGTGGTTGAACAGTAGCCGGTGGAGTAGCGCGCGGTGGAGGCTGGATGAACAGGATCCCGTGGAGGCTGGAGAAGGTCGACGGTGGAGATGAACAGTATCCCGTGGAGCCCCGTTTTGCGGTACGCCACACCCCTCCCGATGAACAGGACCCCCGTTTCGACCGTAGGAGGTCCGTTTCGTCCGTTTTGCGGTACGCCACACCCCTCCCGATCAACAGGACCCCCGTTTCGACCGTAGGAGGTCCGTTTCCTCCGTTTTGCGGTACGCCAAACCCCTCCCGATGAACAGGATCCCGTTTCGAATGTGGCCGATCGAACACAAGCCCGTTTCCTCCGTTTTGCGGTACGCCAGGCCTCGTTTCCATTGCCTATTCCGTCCAAGCCCTCCCGATGAACACGACCATGCATTCCGTTTCGACCTAGCCGGTTGGCTCCCACGCGTTCTGTTGCCTCCCGATGAACACGACGCATTCTGTTGCCTCCCCATGAACACGACGCATTCTGTTGCCTCCCCATGAACACGACGACGACGCTGCCTCCCCATGAACACGACGACGACGTTGTTTCTCCGTTCCGACCCAGCCATGTACACGAGCCCTGGCCGTACGTATGCGCGAGTAGGCGTTCGAGACCCCGCCCGTATGTACACATACGTGGCCGTATTTTTTTTCTTGCACCCTGGCCGTTGTACGTACGTGTACATGCTACATGCGCGCCTCTACTACGACACGTACGCGCCTCTACTACGACACATGTGCGCCTCTACATCCACCAGTATATATGTACGTACACGTTCGCGACCAGAATGACAACGCTACGTACGCTTCGACCAGGTGGGTCCCGACTGTCAGGCACTTCCTTGCGTGCGTAGATGTAGCTGGTGGGTCCCAGCAATCAGGGGGGCGAATCGTTTTTTTTGCCCGGACGCACTTCCTTGCGTGGGAAGATGTAGCTGCTGGGTCCTAGCAGTCAGGGGGGCGAATCGTTTTTTTTCGGACGGACTTCCTTGCGTGCGAAGATGTAGCTGGTGGGTCCCAGCAGTCAGGGGAAACGTTTTTTTCGCGAAATACGGTGACCCGTCCGGTGGATCCCCGCTGTTAGGTGGAGGAATCATTATTTTGCACATAATAAGGATGCATTTCCTTGCTGCGGCCGTGGACCCAGCTGTCAGCCTCTCCACGTACAGTCCATGTTCGATGGAAGTCGTTCCTTGACCACGTTGACCACACCGCGCTGAGAGCACCACGACGGTGGACGACGGCGAGGACTAGGAAGGGAACGACTCGGAGCCGGGGAAGACGCAACAGTGGATGCCCACGCGAAGAGGAGTACGAGGGTTCACTGGTTCGGCTGCGGTGTGAGGCTGTTGTCGCCGCAGAATAACAGGGGGTGTGGGTGAGTAGAGGGATGGCCTGGCCAGCGGTGGGAGTAGTAGGGGGCGGTGAGGCCTCCGCGGCATCACAGCCGGCCACGGGAGGCAGGAGCACGCAGCACGACCGGCGCTGGTTTGGGCGGCTGGAGCAAGAGGACCAGAGGTTGAAGAAGCACTACGGCCGTTAGATGAACATCATATGGTAACAGGAGCTAGAATCGTTCATATTGACTAAGTTGACAAAGCCCTCCGTCCCCGTCAACTTGGTAGGCCCACAAGTCAGCCTCCCACTATGCTGGGTTCCAGCTGGCAGGGGGAACATTCATTTTTTTGTGCGTAATAAGGAGGGACTTCCTTGCGTGTGAAGATAGCTGGTGGGTCCGACATGTCAGCGGGGGCACGTTATTTTCGTGAAATACAGAGGCCCTTCCGGTGGGTCCCAGATGTGAGGTGGAGGAATCATTATTTTGCGTGGACCCAGCTGTCAGCCTCTGCACGCACACTCTACTTCCGATGGTGTCATTCGTTGACCACGTTGACCACGCCGCGCCGAGCGCATCCAAGGTGGTGGATGACGGCGAGGCCCCGGACAGCAACGAGCCGGAGATGGAAAGACGCGGGAGTAGACTCGCAGACGGAGAGGTGTACAAGGGTTAACTCGTTCTAGTGCGTTGTGGTTCAGCAGTCGGTGGAGAAGAACAGGAGGGGTGGAGGGGTGAAGGGATGGCCTGGCCAACGGTGGAGTAGCGCTTCATAGCGAAGCATGCTAAGCAGAGCTGCTAGCAGCAGGAGGCGGGAGGTGGTCCCGGCGGCGCTGGAGGAAGAAGACGAGAGATTGAAGATGGATGCCGGTTGTTGGATGTAAATCCAACGGCTAACATGTCAGAATCATTTGTTGACTAAATTGACAACGACTTGCATTGACTTCGACCTATTAGCCCACATTTCAGCCTCCAAAAATGTGGCATGTATTCAACCCATTTCTTCAGAATTTATAGTCTTTTTTTGCGCGGTAGAGTTTACAGTCAATTTGATCTCTTTTTTGAATTACATCCATTAGCTGGGCTGGATGAACAAATAATGTAGCGTCCATGCGGCCCATTTATTTTATTTCCTAAAAAATTACAGGCCATTTGCACTTTCTCGAAATACATGATTTTGCTGGGCTGATTCTAATTATAATGTTGGGTTGGGCCAACAATGTTATCAAAAAATAAAAAGGGGCTGGGCATTTTGTTATAAATATATTTAAATAATAAGTGATATTATTACATTCATCCTTAAATCTTACCGAGCTTTTGTACACAATCACTAGGATTTTCGTGCCAAAACAATCCAGGATTTTATTTGTTAAGAAATTATTTTTATAAGTTAATAAGATGTGGGATATTGTTTTCTTACATATGTAAGTATCTGTTAAATATATGATGACAATAAAAATAATATATAATAACATATAATTTTTTTAGAAAAACAGGGAGCATCTCCCCGGTTCCATTGCTGAGAACGAAACCACAACATATTCTGATACAACAGCTCAAAGAGCAGTTCGAAAGCAAAGGTAGAAAAGCTACAAACTAGGGGGTGGATGAACAAGTTTTCTGAATAACACAAATCACCCGAGCGGTGCCAAAGGCAGAGCGGATGAGCACTCAAATGACACAAGGAGGGTCCAGCGAAGCCTTTATGGTCTTCAGCCGAGGGGCCGTGTCAGCCTGCGGTGACCAGTAAGCAAGCAGAGACACCGGGCTGGAAGGCGTAGCATGGTGGATGTCCCTCTTTTTCGGCGCCAGGTGCCCGTCATCTTCATCAGAGATCTTGAGACGAGCCCACGGGTCCAGCCCCAAAGCAGGTCGAGCCTTATTCAGCCACAAGTGATCGCCAACGGTTTTTGGAGGGATCTTGTTAGGGTTTCCACGAAGCTCATCAACTTGTCCTTGTCCGATCCAGAGGAGAGAATCGCCCAGTTCCTCACCATGTTCCTGATCAACCTCAAGACTGCGGAATGGAAATCCAGGAGGTGTTAATGAAAATCATAACATTACTATATTTCCAGAGGCACCAAAGGACAGCCGAGCTAATAGTATTTAAAACTGAGCACTTTTTGGTAGCAATCCAGAATCTGGCGACAGATTCGAAGGATGAGCCAATCTGACTAGAGAAATATTCCTTAATATGGGCCCAGAGATGTTTAGCAACTATACATTCAAAAAATAGGTGAGAATAAGACTCTTGTTCCAAGCAGTAAACACAATCAAGGGGTCTGATGATGTGTCTCTTCCTAAGGTTATCCCTAGTCATCAATTTGTTTTTGGAGAGAAGCCAGAGAAATACATGAATTTTAGGGGAACTCTCAATTTCTAGACAGCAGGGATAAACACAGGTTGAACCCCTTTAAAGTTGATAACATGATAGAGGGAGTTGGAGGAATACTTCCCCTTATTGTCCAGTTGCCAAATCAGAGCATCCGGCTCGGCAGTAAAGGTAATGCTTTTGGTAATTTCCTCCAACTGGAACCATTGTTCCATGAGACTATCACTAAAGTTCCTTCTAAAAGAGAGTTTTAGGCATTGACCATCCCAAACTTCATTGACACTTTTGTTGCTCATTACAAACAGAGTAAATAGGCCAAAATTGGACTGCTAGGGGGGATATGCCAAACCAAGTATCTTCCCAGAACCTGGTTCCGCTCCCATCCCCTATATTCCATCTGTAGCCAAAATTCACAGCATGCATAATAGATTTTAATCCTTTCCAGAATGTAGAGGTCTTAGGGTTGGAGGAAGGGACAAAAATATTAGGTTTATTTCCTAGGTATTTATGGTCAATAAAAAGCTTCCAGGGTTTCAGGTCTTCCTCATAGAATCTTTTAATCCAAGACCCTAGAAGACAGATGTTAATTTCTTGGAGGTTAGGTATGCTTAGGCCTCCAAAATATATTTTTTCATAGAGACTAGGGCCCAATTAGCAAGGTGTAGCTTTCTATTTCCCTCAAAATCATTCCACAAGCAATGAGACATCTGAGAATTGATGAGGTTCACTGCCCATTTAGGGAACTTGAAGAAGGAGAGGAGATACACTGGAATGCTAGCCAAACAAGCTTGTATGAGGATCAATCTACCTCTATAAGAGAGAAGTTTGCCCCTACACCCAGCAATCCTTTTAATGATTTTATCCATAAGGGGTTGGATATCCTCTCTCCTCAGTTTATCATAGTGGAGAGGGATACCTAGGTACTTAATGGGGAAGTTACCTTTATTATAGACTAGAATAGAGAGGAAGTCAGCTAACTCCTGATCATCCATGTTGATAGGGATGAGTTCACTTTTAGAGTAGTTGATTCTCATGCCTGAGACTTGTTCAAAACAAGTTAGAACAGTTTTCAGATTGCTAGCATGTGTGGAGTCATTGTCTAAGAAAAGGATGGTATCATCTACATATTGAAGGCAGATGATGCCATCAGGGCAGACTCAGGACAGAGCCCTGCAATCAGACTATGATCAGCAGCTTTGCTCAGCATTTTAGTAAGAACAACCACTACTGAATTAAACAAAAGTGGGGAGATGGGTCACCTTGCCTAAGGCCTTTACCAACAAGGAAAACAATCACATTCACAGTTATTTAACTTGACCCCAACAGACTCCCATAAGTAAGTTGCTGGATCCAACTAGTCCATTTACCCCCAAAACCTCTAAGCTCTAGGAGTTTCATAAGGAAATCAAGGTCAACTTTATCGAAGGCAGTCTAAACTAGAACTACCATCTAGAGAAAAATTCTCATAAACAGGGCCTTCAGATCTGTTTTGGTGAGGGTAAATAAAGGAAGAGCATTCAATGTCATCATTAAGAGAAGTAACATCTACACTAATCTTAGCAGCAATGGCATTGAAGAAAGGATCATTAAAGTTGGAGAAGGAAGTGTGTTTCATACCTTGGGGTTTTTGTACTTTCAGGTTCTGAACCTCTTTGAGCTATTGAGCCTTTTCAATAATGGTTCTCTTATCACCAGCTACCCTGGCACTAGTTCTGGTGGCTTGAACAGGACCCCATTTGGGAAGGTGCTTCTCCTTAGGAAGGGCAGGGAAGTCGGAGTTGTATTTTGAGTCCAAATTGTCTGGGAGTTCAGTTGTTTCAACAAGTGCCTCTTGATCCTCTTGTAGATCTACAAAACCTTCTAATTCCATCAGATCATCATCTTCCAGGAGCTCCATTTCCCTGAGGAGGTTGAATCCATCAGTTTCATCAAGCACAAAATTCAAGATCTTTTCCTGGATGCTGAGTTGAGGAGTGTATGGAGAATCAGGGAGGTGTGTCTTGAGGGCTGAAGTGGGTGTAGTTTCTCCAAGCATCTCATTGTGGCCAAAAGACTGTCCTCTGATATTAGGGGCCCCAGAATTGGCAGCAGGCTCTTTATCTGATTCAGATCTAGAGCTCCTGTTGGATTCAGCATCTTCAGTAAGATTGGTACCAGTTTCAGCTCCAGAGACATATGTACCAGCATAGAGGTTGGTGGAGGTGCCAGTTTCAGTGGGGGTTAAGGACTCCACCTCAATGAGTAGCCTGTAGATTTTGTTCCCAACTCCAAAAAGCCTTTCAGTAGGGATTTTGGAGGGATCTTTACATAAGATTTTGACCCTAACAGTTTCATAGAATGACTTGAAATTATGCTGCCAATCCACATTCAGTAAGACCCCCTAAGTGGAAGTGATTTGATCCAGCATAGTCCAGTCACACCACTTGGGGGTTTAATTTCCTGATCTTGATCCAAGTTTTCTAGAGATCCTCTTCAGCCTCAATCCTACCTTTCCAGACTTCAACATTGACTACAACATTGTCTTTTTTGAGACCAAAATAGGGGTATCCAGCAACTTGAACTACATCTATTTCAGGAGGGAGTTTGACCAAGAATGTCCACTCATCTAGGGCATTGATTGGCCAGGGCCAGTTGGTTTTATAAATGTCTGCAAACTCAGTGGCAAGTTCCTGCTTGGTCACTACACCAGCTTCTACCAGAACAATCCCCACATTCTTCAGGGAGTCATGATACTGAGCATTTTCATCAGGTGGGTCTATGTGGTAGAACCCTAATCCTGGAGCAGCACTTCCAACATATCTAGCAGAACTGTGGGTTTTCCTTCTGCCAGGGCAATTCTCAACTTTATGGGTAACCATTTTGCAGATAAAACAACTCTTGGGCTTGACACATTTATCCAAATGATGCCCTGGTTCCCCACAGTTGTAGAAGATCACCTCAGAGTATGCCATAAGGCCCGAAGTAGGGGCAGCAACAGTTTTCTGGATGTTCCATCTCTTTTTTTGCTGATTCTTGCCTTGAGATTTCCCACTGATCTGAGAGTCAGAACCACCAGCAGATTGATCTTGGGCAATTACAGGAGCCTGCCCAGACTGTGCCCCCATTTGGGGTGGAGGTGGGCCGTACCACTGCCCAACCGGCGCTCCCCCCCATTGTGATAGGGGAAATTCATCGGAGTTCCTGGTTCCTTCTCATCCTCCAGCCAGATGTTGTCTCTCAGGAAGCAGAAATAACCACCAGATAGCTTAGTTGAAGCAGATTGCAAGGCTAATTTCAATCTTCTGCAGGTTTGGGGGAGAGGTAAGGTAGGGGATCCACCTGCTCCGGCTCCCGTGGCGTGCTGGTGGGCATGAGTCCAGTCAAGCATTCCCATCTCACAGCACGGCGTGGATCTCCTGAATTCACTTCTCCTTTCGCCCATCGAACGAACGCAATCAGCGTCTTCCTAGGGTGGGGCATCCTGTGCTTCTCCGAGAAATCTCCTTCGAAGTAGATCCGTAGGGCTAGATTCAGCAGCTCCCAATCCACATGATCCTTGCACATCCGAGCATACCTGCGCGAGTGAGATAACGGATTCGGTCCCTCCTCGGCTTCCTCCCTCGTAGCTTACTCCTCTGCTTCCCTCCATTCGTGCGTGTACTGGGTCCAGGAGAGAGCATCGTCGCGGATCCGCATCGCCCGCTCCCTCCATCTCCTCCCTCGAGTCTCCCGCAACACCGCCGGCGCGACGAAGTTGAGCAGCTGGAGCATCCGCGGGAAGGCTTTGTAGACATGTGGGAGATGCATCTTGTACATCTGCCTGTCTTCCAGCCATTCCCCCGTGGATATGGCCGGCGACTCCGTGGGGCGCGCGAGCGGGCTTGCTGAGGGGGGCAGGCGCGCCCGGAGTCAGGAGGCAAGGGGTGGCGGCGAGATCTATGGCGGCGGCGAGGGTGGAGGTAGTGGCGGGGGCGGCGGCGATGGTGGAGGTGGTGGCGGAGGTGAAGAGGATCGCGAGAGCGGTCATCTATTTACCAATTATGTGAACTAAACAGTCAACATATAAAATAATTTAAATATATATAATATAGTTAGAAGGGAAACATAAGTTGGACCTGATGTTCCTATTCTTATATAGAAAAATAGAACAGACCTCTGCGTTTTCTTCAAAAAAATACATAAATTGGGCTGCCAAAAATAAAACCTCGGATGGGAGGTCCATAGGTTGGTCGATACATGACGGCCCTAAGAAAATACAAACATGCCTATGGACCTCCCATCCGAGGTCGTGGGTTGCGCATGTTAAAAATGAAAGCCTAGACGGGGCAGCCCATAACCACGTCCAACACTTGCTAAAACTTCGTCCCTCGTTTTCTCTGTGTTTCGCACACTCGACATTGTGTGGGCATTTTGACTGTGCATCATATGAAGATGTGCTATGCATGAATGTTGATCAACATGATGTTAACTGGTTGGTAGTTCCATTTTCGACCATGAATAAAACTTTCAACATGATGTTAACCCTGTTTGAAAAGGCCGTGTTGATATAAATGCTCTGCCTCTGAAAGTTGCAGCTTCTTATCTGAAACTGTACTTGCAGTTTCTTCTCTGAGAATCACATTGTTTGCACTTTTATACTCCTATGGAACTACATTTTTTAAGTGCTAAAAATAGATATCTAGAATTCATAAAATACTTCATATGCTCAATACTGCAAATCTGAAATTCAAAAGACATTCATATCTGAAAGTACTCTCAAAATACACAACACAAAACACAATTCACAACCTACAAATACTGACAACCCTAAGCTCCTCCTGACAATTCACAACCTGCCCGACTATTGGGCTAGGGGGCAGCCCCCTCCTATTCCTCGGCGGCAGACAACCGCCTCGTGAGACGATGTGGACGGCGAGGGAGACAATGGCGGGGAAGCGTCGTCGGGCAAACTGCTTTTCTCCTCTTGCAGTTGGGTTCGGTCGACGAAGACTCCACCGGCTCGCTCTGGCAGGACACCCTCACAAATGGCACCCTGTAGATGCTCGATCCTTCAATTTCTGGTGGATGCTCCATCTGGGATCGATACTCCCACCACCGCTCCCTCACGATCGGATTCGGTGAATCTGTTTGCTCCATGGCCAAGAGGAGCAGCTCTATGTACTCCGGCGCGACTTCCTCCGGGAGTATCGCCGCCTTTTCGCTCTGTTGCAGATATTTGGCCATGGATGTCGCCGTCGCCGCTAGTTGGTCCTTGTTGTCAAACCAAGACTGTATCTACAACATCCTAGCTAGCTTCACAGGGTCGCCGTCTGCGATCCTCACGTATCGGTTGTACTCCTCCATCGATCTACTTCTCCACGGCACCTTCACTCGCCGACGGTGGTTTTTGAATGGAAAAGGAGAGGAGCAGCGCTGGTTTTGGATTAGAATGGGAGAGGAGCGACGCTGGTTTTGGACTGGAACAGGAGAGGAGGGGCGGTAGTTTTGAAATGGAAGAGGAGAGGAGCGGCGCTGCATTTAGATTGGAACAGGAGAGGAGCGGCAGTGGTTTAAGAGGAGAAGAGCGGAAGAGCGGCGCTGGTCTTGGAAGTATTTTTTTGTTGTTTTGCATATTTTGGGTCAAAGTTTGACCACGTACTGTATTTGACAAGCAAAATGTGAATGCATGTCACCAAAAATTGTATCGTTTGGTTCGTATCTGAATGTACTTTAAAATTATATTATTTTTGCAACGTATAACATATATTTTATGTGTGAAAATCATGGTCAATTATGACCCAGAATAAAAGGGAGACTAGTTAACGTGGGGTCGCTTTCTTAACTGAAGGGTAAATTGATTTTGATTTTGATCCAGTCACAGCACGCTGGCCCTCTCGTCCAATCCTAAATCTCTGCCGCACTATCCTCTCCCTCTTCTCCATTGCAAAACCACCTCCTCTCCTCTCCATCATCTCCATTCCAAAACCACCGTCTCGCCTCTTCCTCTTCTGATCTTCTCCATTACAAAACCACCTCCTCTCCTCTCCATCATCTCCATTCCAAAACCACCGTCTCGCCTCTCCCTCTTCTCTATTGCAAGACCACCATCTCTCCTCCATTTTCTAGACGCTTTGCTCCATGGCGCGAGCGCAATCCATGGATACAAAATTAGTATACTGTATACTATTTAAAAGTTGAGGGCAAGGCTTTTCCTGCGCGGTAGGCGGCGGGGCAGTTCCGCCTAGTCGGTTCGACAGAGACGCGAGAAGATGAGGGAGTAGGCTGCTGCAAACGTAGGGCTATGTGATTTGACAGCGAGTTACTGCTGGACAGGTGGGGCCCCGTGATTTGACTTGCCATTATCATTTTAACTGCGGCGCTACGACCGGCGTGAGTCTCCCGATTCCTGACCACCTCCATACATGTGCCTCTCCCAATGCTCCACCATGTACTAGAGGCTGGCTCTTGCATGAGAGCCCACTTCTCCACTTTTTCCTTTCCTCTCTTTCCTCCACATATGCAAAAATGCCATGTAAAGCGCACTATTGTACTTACTTTTACTTGCTCCTACAGGTGCTTAAGCTTGCCACATAGGCATAAAATCTGATGTGACAAGTTAATCAAGAAGAGAGAGACTAGGTATAAATGCGCCGATGACCTGATCGAGGAGGAGCAAAGAACCGTGTGGTATACTCAAGTTTTCCACTAGAGTAGTACTGCGACGGAGGAGCACGAAACACGGCAGCCCAGTGCCATATGGCGATAAAAATGATCTAATTTGCTAGTCATCTCATTGTTAGCATTGTTCTATTCATTCCCTCAAAAAACCATTGTTCTATTCATGCCTCGCAGAGAACGTGACACGTGCGGCGAAACACCCGAAGCAAAAGATGAAACACAGGAGCAAAAGAAGAAGGAAGATTATCACCCCAAATGATCTAATTCGCCGCGGAGTTGTAACTGCTTCTTCATCTCCTCCACGACCTCCATCTCCTTGCGCGTCTCCTCTGCCATCTTCTTCATTTTGTCCATGACGCGGGATTTCTCGACGCGAGCCTTCATCATCTGTTCCACGTCCGCATTACGTACCTTGGCAGCAGCCGGGTGCTTGATGCGGAGCTTCGCCAACTCCTCCTTCTGTTCCATGACAAGGGCCTGTAGCATCTTCATGGAGGAACTACTATTCTCATGCAGCTTCTTCCAGCCAGCGTTATTCTCCTTCAACAGGTCGATCTCGTGGCAGAGCTTCGCCTTGTCCTCCTAAAGTCGCAGGATTTAGCCGGTCGCCTTCTTCTCTGAGGCAATGCTCTTCTTCAGCAGCATCACCAAGCCGGCGGTCAACTCCCCCTGCTGATTGAGCTCAGCGGGCATGTCGTCGAGGCTCTCCTTCAGCAACTCCATCAAGCCTTGGATGAACTCCTTCTACTTATTGAGGTGCTTATTGAGCTGATCGGGCATGCCGTCGAGGGATAATGACTCTAGCTCTGCCGGCTTGGCATGTTCGCCTCCGCGGCTAGGGCACTCCTGGGAGCCATCACCTGCCCGTGAGAGATCTTTCGAGGTCTCTGCATGGCGGTGAGCCCTCTCTTTTTTCTGCAGCCTTGGTTGCTGCTCCCTTGCTACGATTAGTTCTCGACCTAGAGCTCTGCTCACCGGCCATGGCAATGACGGACGAAGAAGAAGCACTTATGAGGAGGAAAGGTAGAGTAATTTTCGGTTAGGTAGTTCCCCTTTTTATAACCTAAGTACTAGCACTAGTACTAATACCTGCATAGTGGGAACACGTTCAGGTTTGGTACGTACTAGTAGGTGTGAGCAGGCTTTCGAATGTGATGGGAACAAGGTAAAGATTAATTGATGGTTTTGGTTTCGAGGTGGCTCCCGATGTGTTTAGCGGAACATAAATTTCAAGTACTACACTGCTCAAATGCGTAAATATTATGTTACTGTCAAAAATTGGCACAAAATACGAAGGAGACCAATGGAAGTACTACTAGCAACCCATGATTTAACTACTCGCATGCACGCAGTGGAGTAATAATGTCTTTCTTCCGCCCTCACGTCCACTCAATTTGCATGCGTTGTATTAATTGACCATCAATGAAGTGAATGACTTTACACGCGTCAAATTATCACATGGGGGTGGATCTTGGTACAAAATTGCGTCCGCCCATGTACCCACGTGTGCGTGCGAGGGAATGAGTGCGTGCGTGGCATGCGTGCACATCTTCGCTTCGTGCATGTACCGTCAGTATGGCTCAGGGAGGACGAGTACATTCTTCTGGAACCAGCAGCACGTCACTGTGATCAATCCACGCAAGGAGGTCGCGACAACGCCTCCACATGTGCCACGTGGCTTCATGAACTGTAAGAGAGACACTGTGTAGCGTGCCATTCGTATTCTAATTTACGTGTTTTGCACATACTCGAAGTACTAGTAAGGTACACGTGCATTGCATGCATCAGATTTTGCAACCAAATTATGAATAAATACCACACTATAGCATGTAAGCTCTGAGTCATATATGCCTGATGTAGCCCTTCGTTTAATTCTTATATTTCATCTCATTCAAAATCAATTAGTTTTTATAAAAAAAGCTAAGAACGCGGGAATAGGGAAAACATGGGATTATAGTGGAATGTCATCTTGAATCCTACAGGATTGTACGAGTGTTTGATTGTGCATAGAAAAAACGCAGAATTCTTTCAAAGAGGTTTGAGTGGATGGGATGTTTCCTATGAAATTTAGTGCAAATGAATCATATGGAAAAATTCCTATGGTTTACAATCCTACGAATCAAACAACCAAGATAGGAAAAATTCCTAATGATTAGAATCCTCCAAAATTCCTTTGAGAATCCTTTGAATCAAAGAAGCCCTTAATATATTTTATGATTCATGGAATTGTGTGTTGTAAAGCATAAAGTAAAAAACAAATAATGGCAATTCAACTAGAAAAAAAGTTTGGGCAGTTATGATACGGAAGATTCTAGAACAAAAGAGAACCACTGTTGTTTTGAGGTTTGTGCATTATGCTTAAGTTCAACCATGGAGTCTGGTAGATTGTACATGTGGCAGAATCCGGTGGGGGCTAGAAGATGGTGCGAGGGGCCGAGTGGAGGGAGACTATGAAGGAATGCACAAGTGCGAGATCGATATTTAGAGAGAGGGGGCGAACACGTGCGCTGTTGCGTGCAGTGGCGGAGCCATGAAAAAAATGAGCTAGGGGGCCAAGCATTGCTAATCCTTTATGAGGAGGGTCAATTCATGAACTTCAACCATTTTTAGCAGCAATTGTCTAATGATCACATTCATATTAGCCTCGATATATAGTGATGTTAGGGGGGAGGGGGCAGGGCCCTTACTGCCCCCTGTCTTCGCCATTGTGCACGCGTCTGAGAGATGAAGCGGAAGGCATGGATGATGAGAGGGGGACGTTGGATATATAATTAATGTGGGTGTATTAGCTATATATGTTAATCCTATATAGAGAGGTATAGATTGATCGATGCGGACGTGGGAAAGAGGGTGAGACCTCACTGGATATATCAATTGATCAGTTTGTGTGGAAAACTATGAAAGACCTAGCTATATACACACATACATAGAGGAACATCGATCGTTGCACATGCACGCGTGAGAGATAAAGAATGCCTGATGTGATGGAGAGGGGGATGTGTGTGGGTGTGTGCCTTCATGGGAGACCGACCTGAAGAAAAAGGTTGCATGCGTGCGATGGATAATGCCAACTGGTAGTGTGTGTGCATGCATGCACGAGAGAAAGTTAGTGGTACAATTATAAAGAGAAGACTACTGTGTGGGTGTAAAAGAATAGGTGAGGTCATAATCAATGTAAAGTTGAATTCAAATATTTGAATAAGAGATCCTGATGTTTGAAACCCATGCATGCATGAATATAACGGAGATCTACGCGGTGTGGTTTGGAAACGAGCATGTTGTAATGTATACACATTGAACAAGGTCAGACTGATTTGAATTTGAGATACCGATGGCAGACATCATTTGGCCACGTCGCATCCGTGCATGGACACACTATTCTAATTGGAGATGATGGGTGGCTTTCGCATCACATATCTATATCTATACCCTATATATATATATTATTTTTTATTTTTTTTATATTGTGTGCGGGTAACTTTAACTTTGAAATATGGTCGTTGGATGAGGCGAATCCGATGGTCCAAAGATGGCAAATTTGAGCACTACTGGCCGTTGGATATCATCTTGATTCCACCAGATTTCGCCACATGTATAATCTAGAAGACTCCATGGTTGAACTTAAGCATAATGCACAAACATCAAAACACAAGCACTTCTTATTTATTCTAGAATCTTCCATATCAGAATTGCCCAAATGTTTTTCTACATGATTTGCCATTATTTGTTTTTTCTTTATGTCTTGCGACGCACAATTCCATGAATCTTAAAATAGATTAGCTTTCTTATAAAAAAACTAGATGATTTTGAATGAAATGAACTATAAGAATGAAACGAACATCTACATCATGCATATATGACTCAAAGCTTGCATGCTATAATGTGGTATTTATTCATAATTTGGTTGCCAAATCTCATGCGTGCAATGCATGTGTACCTTACTCTAGTCTAAATGGTGTTTGTGTGTGTGTTGTGCGTGTTGAGGTGCAAATTGTCTTTTTTTGGGTACACATTAAGCTTGTTTTTCCGAAATTTCAAGCCGCGCCTTGTTATGCCGAAAATTCAAGCTAGCGTGTCTGTCTATCGTGCTGCGAAACTCCCGCCTCTTCAACCCGCGCCTTGTTAGCCCGAAATATTTAAGATATATCTTTGTCTCGTTGTGCTCCGACAACTCCCTCCAGCTCAACCCGCGCCTTGCTATTCCGAAATTACAACGCGCGCGAAAACTCCCACCTCCTGTGAAATCCCGACACGCGAAATGCCCGTGGTACCCCTGAACCGACAGAACCGCCTCAAATCGGTGGGGGTACTTTCGTAACTTACCCCACATTTTGGACAAGTGCCTCTCTAAGCCATGGTTCCCCACTGCCATCCCATCCGCCCACCCATTCGTACACCGAGGCCGCGAAAACCCGTGACGAAACCCCACACCCTGCTCCGTCCGCCACCCAGCCGGAGCCTCTTCCTCAACGACGTCGTCCACAGCAACACCTCGACGTCCCTCATCCACCGTACCGGATGAGGATCCGTCGTCGATCTCACCGTCCCGCTGGTTCAGCCACCCCGTCCTCCACCTCCAAGGATCTGCCCCGACGTTCCCCTCATCTTTCGCGCCACCTCCATTCCCACACCGCCGTCTTCACCTGCACCACCGGAAGAGCATCATCATCACCGTTTCCTCGGATGAAGTTGCAGCCTAATCAGCGCCACCAAAGAGGTTGTACACTAATCGCCGTATTTTCTTCTTGATTCGATCTCACGGTGCTGCCGGCGCTCGGTCCCGAGCCGACACGGCGCGGCTCCATCCACGGCGGTGTCGCAGGCCACTTCCTCCACGGCGTCGCTCCCTCGACGGCGACGTCCACATCAGTAGGAGCTGCTGCTGCTTTAGCTCTCGCTCGCGCTGCTGCTCTACTCTTGCTCTCGATCCCCTGCCTGGTTTGCTCTTGCTATTGCTCTTGCTCGCATTGCTGCTCTCGCTCTTGCTCTTGCTTGCGATGCTGCTCCGATTTAGCTACACTTCAGTCGACTGAATCAACTTTTGGGTCAGTCGATTTTCAGGGGGGCTCACCGGGGTGAAGGAAGAACCAGCCGCAGCGGGGAGGGGGCTCACCGGAGAGGTTCCCCACTATATATCTTAGGGTTCAGGATGGGGGCGGTGGCGTGGGGATCGCCGGAGAAAAAGCTCGGAACGGGGGGGCCTAGAGGGATGGCCGGGGCGGCGGCGGACCGGCGGTGGGGAGTGTTTTCGGTGCGGGCGGGGTGGCGCACCGCCAGCCGCGGGCGACGGGGGCTGCTGTTTGGCCGGTGGTGGCTGGCGGCTTAGGGGGGTGGAGGTTGAAGATGAACCACAGGCCCCTGATTTCGTATCCAACGGCTGCAAAATCGACTGACCAGAGATGAAAAAGTCAGTCGACCGACGTGTAGCCTCACCTTGCTAGTGCGTTTAGTTTCGACAGCAAAATTCAGTTTCGACAGTTAAGTTCAGTTTCAACAGTTAAATTCAGTTTCGACAGTTAAGTTCAGAGATGAGCGGCTAATGTATTTTACATCTAGCACTTTGTGGTTATGTATTTTACGTCATGTATTGGAGATGCTATTAGAATTCCACTCAGGTTAACGTTGTTCGTTGTCTCTCTTGTCCTGCTTCAGCCTCAGCGTCGTACAACTCACCAGAGATGCTCCAACGACGAAACCCTCCATCACAGCAGAGCAGTACCTCGGGCTCCATCTCCAGATGCCTAAGATATTCTTCCCCTCCTCCGACAGCCAAGTCAGCCGGAGCATCCTCACCGGCTAACCCAATCACGCTGAGATCGACATGACTTCGCCAAAGAGGTTGTACACTTGTTGCATCTCTTTTTTACTCTACATGTTATATATATTGTCCACTGAGCACTCGTAGTAACGGGAAATACGATTATTTTATCCTATTATATGACAAGCAGTGAGGTACCAGGCAACTTAGCTATCCGTGATGGACTCTCTTGAATGCCATCATTATTTATCTCTGCGCGTTTGAGTTGTGCATTTGTTGATGGGCCTGGGAGTTGAGCTAGTATGGCAGTGGCCTGGGTCCAAAGTAATAGAAGTAGCACAAAAACATTTTTTAGTGTAGGATTTTCCTTGCTCAAGCCTGCCTACTAGAATTGCCAGTGCTTGAAAGGAAAATTGAATGAAAAACATCGGAATTGGAAAATTTCCTATGATACTACTTTTCATGAATTTTGTGCAAAGGAATGGAGCAAAGGAAAACTGTAGGATTTGTTCCTTTAGCGTCTTCTTGAAAGAAAACCCGTAGGAATTCTAATTTCCACTTCTCCTCCTTTTCATATTCCTATTCATCAAGTACAAGACTAAGAGATAGTAGCATAATAGCATTATAACCGTACATTTTTTTGTGGTTTGACTTAATCTCACCATGCTTTTTTGCATCCTGTGATCTTCCAATTGTTGTGAATCAAACACCCAGATTGGCAGAAATCCTGTGTTTTTAAATTCTCTGTTTTGCACATGCATTCCTATCCTATTCCTGTCTATTTCCTCTCCCTGCATTGTTAGAATCCTCAAATTCAAACAAGCCCTTACTCAATTACTTCTATTACAGATATGTGTCAAAGAAAACCTTGTGTGGTTTGTCCTGCTCCCGCGGCACTGTGTTCCACCCCAGCTCAGCTGCTCCAACAACGGAAGGGTTCACCACAGCAGGGATCCGCTCTCCAGACTGTCTTTCACCGTCTCAGATCTTCTTCCCCGCCGCCGGCAGCCACGGCAACTGCATTACCATCATCAACTGAGCAGATGACCTTAAGGACTACACGGGTCCGCAAGAGAGCTCGCACTCTTCCGTGTCTGCTTACGTTATGCGTCGCTTAATATGATGACATGCTACATTATCATCGTGTTCACCTATTAGACTCCGAGTCAGGTCCAAACTAATGCTGAAACTTGAGTTTTTAAATGGTTGTGGGGTGCATATTGGGGCAGCAATCAGTACTATCTGTCTACTATCTGGTTAATCTCCGGTGTCTACTACGAGTTTCATGTTGGGTGCAAACAAACATTAAAGGAGCCATTATCCGTATTTTTTAACTAAAGCTATTATTTGCCTGGTATCATTGGTTTTGGGTCTATCCACAATTTTCTACCATCACTCTGGATTTGTGCATGCACTCCTTACATAATCTCACTATATTTTATTCCTATGCATGCCAGTTATTGTACACAATGGAACTGATCATGTAGAGCAAAAGAGATGAGCCTTGCGTGTCAATAAAATTGCATGCATACGTCGTTCCATGGTGGGTGCAAAGGCAGCCCCCCTCCACCCATTTCGGATCATAATCAAGAGGAAGATAACTGTTTTGAGGGGGATTCAAAAGGAGAAGACCACTCCTATTTACCCCATGAGGTCTTCGCTCTAACTTGGCATGCTGATGTTGGTAATATCATGCATATGGTGCCTTGCATTGCTTACTCTATACATTAAAGATGTCATCTGCTTAGTTTAGACATGCTTTGTGTCAATGCCATCTGTTTAGTTTCTTTATCGTATATGTGAATCATGCAATGCCATCTTGTCTAGCCAGGCATCATATATGTGAATTTTGCAATGCCACCCTGGTTACCCAGTCATCTTATATGTGAATTATATCATGCCATCATTTTTTATTACGTGTTAAATTTGTCAACAATTTTAGTACATTCAATTACTCTTCCTGTGCATCAGCCATTCGACACGGTCATGGAAAAATCTGGAGTGGAAACAAGGTCTTCAGAACAGACAATGTTATCTGACAAAGCGCATGTCTTGCTGGTTACCGATAGCTCCTCGGAGGAGGATTCAGAGACAGATGACCAGTCATATTCCCCCCCCCTAGGTGCATGCCCTAACTTGGCAGGGTTATGTTGCTCATATCGTGCGTATGGTATCTTGCATTGCTATGTCATTTGCTTAGTTAATACATGCTTTGTGTGAATGCCACCTGTTTAGTGTCTAATTACCATATATGTGAATTATGCAATGCCATCTTGTTGCAAGACATTATATATGTGAATTATGCAATGTTATCTTGTTGCAAGGCATTATGCAATGCCATGTTGTTTAGGCAAGCGTCGTATATGTTAATTATATCATGCCGTCCTTTTTTTGTATTTCTCATTGCTTTTGTCGACAATGTTTGTATATTCAACTGCTCTTCCTGTGCATCAGCCATTTGAATTGGTGATGGAGAAATCTGGAGTGAAAACAAGGTCTTCAGAGCAGACAATGCTACCTGCTGAAGCAGATATTTTGCCGGTTACAGATAGCTCTTCAGAGGAGGATTCGGAGGCAGATGACCAGTCCTATTATCCCCCTAAGGTGTATGCTCAAACTTGGCAGGGTTATATTACTCATATAATGCATATGTTGTATTGCAATGCTTAGCTTTTACATCATATACACAATATTGAATGCCATCTCCTTAGTTGACACATCATATATGCGATTGCCCTCTTCTCACTTTCTTAGTATATAAATCATATATTTGAATTATGTCATGCCATGATGTTTACATAGACAACATGTATCTGAATTATGGCATGCCAACCCATTTTGTAAAGACATAATATAGTTATATCATCTCATCATGTTTACATAGTCATCATATTTTAAATTATGTCATTCTATCCATGAATTATATCATGCCATCATGTTCCATTGACGGCATGTTTGTGATTTATGGCATGCCAACCACTTTAATAGACACATCGTATAGTTATATCATGTCATCCTGTTTACATAGTCATCATATTTTGAAGTATGTCATTCTATCCTGTTTAGTTAGCCATCATACATGTGAAATTGTGTCATGCTATCCTGTTTAATTAGCCATCATATATGTGAAATTATGTCCTGCTATTCTGTTTGCTTAGACAACATAAATGTGCATTATTTCATGCCCTGTTTTCTTCCCTACTATCCATTGCACCTGTCTATCTTACAATGTCTGTACATTCAATTACTTTTCTTGTTTATCAACCATTTCAATTGGAGGGAGTGATGGCAGTATCTGTGGGAGTAAAAACACGGTCTTCAGAAAATATCATGCTACCTGTCAATGCAGATAGAACCACGATTGTACTTGCCCAAGAACCAGCCCCGCCACACATAACCCACACTCATGCAGATTGTACCCCTACCCAGTTGGACAGAGAACCAGCTACACCCTTTCTAACCCCAACCCCAGCAGATAGACACCCAGTTCCCGTTGACACAGCACCGTCTCCACCATAGAGCACCCAAACACGAGCAGTTATTAAGGCAACTGCAGTGCCCAAATCACGAGGACCACCACTCTGAACCCGAAGTCAACGCTTAAAGCTGAATAAGAATTGTTCTCAGGCCAGGTTCTGTAGCTATGTTTCATACTACTTTGCTCTTGCATCACTGTATTTACTGATACCAACTAGTTTCAAATTTGAAGGATGCAATTGAAACTCCAATGGCGCAACAGGTATGTTTTAAACCTGTTTCTTCAATGTGTTTGGCTGTTTGCTGTTGTAACTTGCTCTATGTTGATTTCAGTTTTAATTGAATAAACAGTTATGTTCTCATGCCATGCACATTACAAGTGTTGTTATTGCTGTGTAGTTTCCACACTTATATTCTGTCTATGCTGCTTTGTCTTAAATAGATATGATTCGAACTGTATCTATCTTGATTTGGCAACATAAACTAGAATGATATAGACCATATAGTGACCATACTACATAGATATATGTTTGTTTCATGTTGTTATCCTGTCCACCTTACTACTGAACTGGTTTACCAAAATGAGTTTCATATACTACATTGTAAACTTGAGATGTGTTTGTTTGTTTCTCTTTTAGAACGCGGATAAAATAATGGAGAAGAGTACCCTGTTATGCAATGGTAAAGGAAGTAATGCAGATAAGGTTCAAGATAGTGAGACATCCCTGTTGGTCTCCAAGAAAGCTGATAAAAACTATATCGAAGACACTGAGACAACCCCAAAGTCCTGTCTTGATGTAGTGTTCGAGTTACTGGCTACCACTGTTGGCACCAGCTCTTCG
This sequence comes from Triticum dicoccoides, assembly GCF_002162155.2. Lineage (NCBI taxonomy): Eukaryota > Viridiplantae > Streptophyta > Magnoliopsida > Poales > Poaceae > Triticum > Triticum dicoccoides. The sequence goes on along the minus strand of NC_041384.1, from coordinate 522,231,435 downwards.
AACTTGTTGCCTGAATCAGTTCGGCTTCTTGAGTCTCAACTTCAAGTTGAAAGACATCGATCACATGTTATGCGACAGGAAGCCGAAGGACTGAGGAAGTCCCTGCAGAATTCAGATGCATACTTTCTGGTGCAACAGCAAGCGCTGGAGGACTTAAGCGCCAAACAAGATAAAGTTAATAAGCTTGCTAAGCATCTTGTCAGCATTATGGGTACCCAGGATATTGTTTCTTGAGCTCTTCTGAAGTGGTTTCAGTTCTGGACTTGTTTTGCTACGGCGTTTATATGCTGTTGTGTTCCCTATATTTGCACTGGTGGCGAACTTTGATGCCCAGTGGATGTAATATGTGTAATAGCTGTGATAGCCTAGTGTAAGTTGCTTGCTTATTTATTTCCTTGTTGTCTTGTTTATTTGTTTGCTTGTAGTCAGTGCAGTTCTTTTTCTGCGGTTTGCTAGTGGCTGCAATAATCTATTTTTTAAAACTAGGCCACAATAACCATGGGATAATATTTACTGTAGTGACACTGGGCCTCCTACGGGCCGTAGAAACAGTGGGCCTTCTACGGGTCGTATAAACAGTGGGCCTTCTACGGGCCATAGAAATAGTGGGCCTTCTACGGGCCGTAGAAACGATGGGCCTTCTACGGGCCATAGAAACAATGGGCCTTCTACGGGTCGTATCATCAATGGGCCTTCTACGGGCCGTATGATCGATTGGCCAAACATGGGCCAAACAGCTCGCATTCTAGCCATAAACGGGCTAGAGTTGGAATCATCCGTTCATGGGCCGACCATAACGGGCCATCGTTACTAGGCCGTATTTGATGACGCTATGGAAACGGCCCAACGTATTAACGGACCACAAACGGGCCGACTGTAACCACGGGCTGAATTTGGCCCACAAGCAGAAAATGACAGTAACGGGCCATAAGTAAAAGAATGCTGGAAAATAGCCCAACAATAAATGGGCTCTGAGAAGGCCGAAAGATAACATGGGCTGGAAACGGTCCAACGGAATAACGGGCCATTAATGGGTATAAAGTGATACACTATTCTTTACGGGCCAGTTTCACCATGGGCCGTTAATGGGTGTAAAGTGATACACTGTTCATTACGGGCCAGTTTCACCATGGGCCGTTAATAGGCCAAGAGTTACATAGGGCCTCATATGGGCTGAAAGACGTCATGGGCCATACATGGGCCAGAAGTGAAAATGGGCTGGAATCATATTGGATGGCCCAGATGACACTACTGGGCCTAATTCGAATAAGGCGTAACGGGCCTTGGGTTAGCGGGCTGTAAATGGGCTATATGCGAACATGCCGTTAACAGGCTTTCCATGGGCCGGCCCGCCACCTTTTGACCAAGTTAAACGGGTCGGCCTTTTCACAGGAATGGACCTCTATTGGGCCGTGCCATGTGTCGACGTATCATAGGCGCCTTCTGTCCAATGAGTGGATGACATCTGTCTGACACGTGTTTCAGCCAATGATGATTTTACACGTGGAAAATCCCCATTGGTCGGGGCTGTTAACGGGTTATCGGATCCAAAACCCGACCCGGTAGCTTAACGGCGTTCCGTTACGGTGGATGCCACGTGTCGGTCACCCTTGACGAAAGCACTTCTGTGACGCGCGATTTATCGTCATGGAAGTGGACACTTTCGTGATGATAATTTTGGTAATGTCATGGAACACTTCTATGACAGCACATGTATGACTATCTTGATTCTGTCATAAATTTGTCATGGATGTACGTGTATGACAAAAAACGTGACCTACTCTGACAAACACGTATCATCACGGAAGTGTATTTTTTTGTAGTGAATGGCACCAGTATTGTCACAAAAGATTTTCATTGAACCCGATGCACTAGGTATTACACCTAGATCGGATATGAACTCCTTCATCCAGACTCCTTCATTTGCTGCTTCCGAAGAAGCTGTGTACTCCGCTTCACCCGTAGATCCCACCACGACACTCTGCTTGGAACTACACCAACTGACAACTCCACCATTCAATAAAAATACGTATCCGGTTTGTGACTTCGAGTCATCCGGATCAGTGTCAAAGCTTGCATCAACATAACCGTTTACGACGAGCTCTTTGTCACCTCCATAAATGAGAAACATATCCTTAGTCCTTTTCAGGTATTTCAGGATGTTCTTGACCGCTGTCCAGTGATCCACTCCTGGATTACTTTGGTACCGCCCTGCTAAACTAATAGTAAGACACACATCCGTTCTGGTACATAGCATTGCATACATGATAGATCCTATGGCTAAGGCATAGGGAATGCCTTTCATTTTCTCTCTGTCTTCTGTAGTGGTCGGGCATTGAGTCTGACTCAACTTCACACCTTGCAACACAGGTAAGAACCCTTTCTTTGACTGATCCATTTTGAACTTCTTCAAAACTTTATCAAGGTATGTGCTTTGTGAAAGTCCAATTAAGCGTCTTGATCTATCTCTATAGATCTTGATGCCCAATATATAAGCAGCTTCACCGAGGTATTTCATTGATTTTTTTATTCAAGTATCCTTTTATGCTATTCAAAAATTCAGTATCATTTCTGATCAACAATATGCCATCCACATATAATATCATAAATGCTACAGAGCTCCCACTCACTTTCTTGCAAATACAAACTTCTCCAAAAGTCTCTATAAAACCATATGCTTTGATCACACTATCAAAGCGTATATTCTAACTCCGAGAGGCTTGCACCAGTCCATAAATGGATCACTGGAGCATGCACACTTTGTTAGAACCTTTTGGATCGACAAAACTTTCTGCTTGCATCATATACAACTCTTCTTTGAGATATCCATTAAGGAATGCAATTTTGACATCCATTTGCCAAATTTCATAATCATAAAATGTGGCAATTGCTAGCATGATTCAGACAGACTTAAGCATCGCTATGGGTGAGAAGGTATCATCGTAGTCAACTCCTTGAACTTGTCGAAAACCTTTCGCAACAAGTCGAGCTTTGTAGACAGTAACATTACCGTTAGCGCCAGTCTTCTTCTTGAAGATCCATTTATTCTGTAGTGCTTGCCGATCATCGGGCAAGTCAACCAAAGTCCATACTTTGTTCTCATACATGGATCCCCACTCAGATTTCATGGCCTCAAGCCATTTCGCGGAATCTGGGCTCATCATCGCTTCCTCATAGTTCGTAGGTTCGTCATGGTCAAGTAACATGACCTCCGGAACAGGATTACCATACCACTCTGGTGCAGATCTTGCTCTGGTTGACCTACGAGGTTCAGTAGTAACTTGATCAGAAGTTTCATGATCATTATCATTAGCTTCCTCACTAATTGGTGTAGGAATCACTGGAACTCATTTCTGTGATGAACTACTTTCCAATAAGGTAGAAGGTACAATTACCTCATCAAGTTCTACTTTCCTCCCACTCACTTCTTTCGAGAGAAACTCCTTTCTCTAGAAAGGATCCATTCTTAGCAACGAATATCTTGCCTTCGGATCTGTGATAGAAGGCGTACCCAACAGTCTCCTTTGGGTATCCTATGAAGACACATTTCTCTGATTTGGGTTCGAGCTTATCAGGTTGAAGCTTTTTCACATAAGCATCGCAGCCCCAAACTTTAAGAAACAACAACTTGGGTTTCTTGCCAAACCATAGTTCATATGGTGTCATCTCAACGGATTTTGATGGTGCCCTATTTAACACGAATGCAGCCATCTCTAAAGCATAACCCCAAAACGATAGCGATAAATCAGTAAGAGACATTATAGATGGCACCATATCTAATAAAGTGCGGTTATGACGTTCGTACACACCATTACGTTGTGGTGTTCCAGGTGGCGTGAGTTGCAAAACTATTCCGCATTGTTTCAAATGAAGACCAAACTCATAACTCAAATATTCACCTCCACGATTAGATCGTAGAAACTTAATTTTCTTGTTACGATGATTTTCCACTTCACTCTGAATTTTTTTGAACTTTTCAAATGTTTCAGACTTATGTTTCATTAAGTAGATATACCCATATCTGCTCAAACCATATGTGAAGGTTAGAAAATAACGATACCCGCCGCGAGCATCAACACTCATCGGACCACATACATCAGTATGTATTATTTCCAATAAGTCTGTTGCTCGCTCCATTGTTCCGGAGAACGGAGTCTTAGTCATCTTGCCCATGAGGCATGGTTCACAAGCATCAAGTGATTCATAATCAAGTGATTCTAAAAGCCCATCAGCATGGAGTTTCTTCATGCGCTTTACACCAATATGACCTAAACGGCAGTGCCACAAATAAGATGCAATATCATTATTAAACTTATATCTTTTGGCTTTAATACTATGAATATGTGTATCACTACTATCGAGATTCAATAAAAATAGACCACTCATCAAGGGTGCATGACCATAAAAGATATTACTCATATAAATAGAACAACCATTATTCTCTGATTTAAATGAATAACCGTCTCGCATCAAACAAGATCCAGATATAATATGTTCATGCTTAACGCTGGAACCAAATAACAATTATTCAGGTCTAATACTAATCCCGAAGGTAGATGTAGAGGTAGCGTGCCGATGGCGATCACATCGACTTTGGAATCATTTCCCACGTGCATCGTTACCTCGTCCTTAGCCAATCTTCTTTAATCCGTAGCCCCTATTTCGAGTTGCAAATATGAGCAACAAAACTAGTATCAAATACCCAGGCGCTACTACGAGCATTAGTAAGGTACACATCAATAACACGTATAAAATAATCTTTCACTTTGCCATCCTTCTTATCCGCCAAATACTTAGGGCAGTTCCGCTTCCAGTGACCAGTCCCTTTGCAGTAGAAGCACTCAGTCTCAGGCTTAGATCCATACTTGGGCTTCTTCACTTGAGCAGTAACTTGCTTGCCGTTCTTCTTGAAGTTCCCCTTCTTCCCTTTTCCCTTCTTCTTGAAACTAGTGGTCTTGTTGACCATCAACAATTGAAGCTCCTTCTTGATTTCTACCTCCGCGGCCTTTAGCATGGCGAAGAGCTTGGGAATTGTCTTATCCATCCCTTGCATATTATAGTTCATCACGAAGCTTTTGTAGCTTGGTGGCAGTAATTGAAGAACTCTGTCAATGACACTATCATCAGGAAGATTAACTCCCAGTTGAGTCAAGAGGTTGTGGTACCCAGACATTCTGAGTATATGTTCACTGACAGAACTATTCTCCTCCATCTTGCAGCTATAGAACTTATTGGAGACTTCATATCTCTCAATTCGGGTATTTGCTTGAAATATTAACCTCAACTCCTGGAACATCTCATATGCTCCATGACGTTCAAAACATCATTGAAGTCCCGATTCTAAGCCGTAAAGCACGACACACTGAACTATCGAGTAGTCATCAGCTTTGCTCTGCCAGACATTCATAACATCTGGTGTTGCTCCTGCAGCGGGCTTTGCACCTAGCGGTGATTTCATGACGTAATTCTTCTGTGCAGCAATGAGGATAATCCTCAAGTTACGGACCCAGTCCGTGTAGTTGCAACCATCATCTTTCAACTTAGCTTTCTCTAGGAACGCATTAAAATTCAAAGGAACAGTAACACGGGCCATTTATCTACAACAACATAGACATGCAAAATACTATCAGGTACTAAGTTCATGATAAATTAAAGTTCAATTAATCATATTACTTAAGACGTCCCACTTAGATAGACATCTCTCTAGTCATCTAAATGATCACGTGATCCATATCAACTCAACCATATCCGATCATCACGTGAGATGGAGTAGTTTTCAATGGTGAACATCATGATGTTGATCATATCTACTATATGATTCACACTCGACCTTCAAGTCTCAGTGTTCCGAGGCCATATCTGCATATGCTAGGCTTGTCAATTTTAACCCGAGTATTATGCGTGTGCAAAACTAGCTTGCACCCGTTGTATGTGAACGTAGAGCTTATCACACCCGATCATCACGTGGTGTCTCGGCACGACGAACTATAGCAACGGTGCATACTCAGGGAGAACACTTATATCTTGAAATTTAGTGAGATATCATCTTATAATGCTATCGCCATACTAAGCAAAATAAGATGCATAAAGGATAAACATCACATGCAATCAAAATAAGTGATATGATATGGCCATCGTCATCTTGTGCCTTTGATATCCATCTCCAAAGCACCGTCATGATCACCATCATCACCGGCTTGACACCTTGATATCCATCGTAGTATCGTTGTCATCTCGCCAACTATTGCTTCTACGACCATCGCTACTGCTTAGTGATAAAGTAAAGCAATTACATGGTGATTGCATTTCATACAATAAAGAGACAACCATATGGCTCCTGCTAGTTGCCGATAACTTTTCAAAACATGATCATCTCATATAACAATTTATATCTCATCACGTCATGATCATATCACATCACAACATGCCCTACAAAAACAAGTTAGACGTCCTCTACTTTGTTGTTGCAAGTTTTACGTGGCTGCTACGGGCTTCTAGCAAGAACCGTTCTTACCTACGCATCAAAACCACAATGATTTTTCGTCAAGTGTGTCGTTTTAACCTTCAACAAGGACCGGGCATAGTCAAACTTGATTCAACTAAAGCTGGAGAAACAGACACCCACTAGCCATCTGTGTGCGAAGCATGTCGGTAGAACCAGTCTCATGAACGCGGTCATGTAATGTTGGTTTGGGCCACTTCATCCAACAATACCGCTGAATCAAAGTAAGACATTGCTGGTAAGCAGTATAACCATTATCACCCACAACTCTTTGTGTTCTACTTGTACATATAACATCTACGCATAGACCTGGCTCGGATGCACTATTGGGGAACGTAGTATTTCAAAAAAAAAATGCCTACGATCACGCAAGATCTATCTAGTAGAATCATAGCAACGAGCGGGGAGAGTGTGTCTACGTACCCTCGTAGACCGAAAGCAGAAGCGTTTAGTAACGCGGTTGATGTAGTCAAACGTCTTTGCGATCCAACCGATCCAAGTACCGAACGTACGGCACCTCCGTGTTCAGCACACGTTCAGCTCAATGACGTCCCTAGAACTCTTGATCCAGTTGAGGCCGAGGGAGAGTTCTGTCAGCACGACGGTGTGCTGACGGTGATGATGACGTTACTGGCGCAGGGCTTCGCCTAAGCACTATGACAATATGACCGAGGTGTGTAACTGTGGAGGGGGGCACCGCACACGGCTAAAAGATCAACTTGTGTGTTCTAGGGTGCCCCCGTCCCCACGTATATAAAGGAGGGAGGAGGGGAGGGCCGGCCGGACCCTAGGGCCCGCCCAAGAGGGGAGTCCTACTAGGACTCCTAGTCCTGGTAGGATTCCACCAAAAGGGAGAGAGGGGGAAGGAAGGAGAGGGAGAGGGAGTAGGAAAGGGGGCGCCGCCCCCCTTCCCTTGTCCAATTCGGACTGCTAAGGGGGGGGGGCCTGCCCTGGCGTCCCTCCTCTCTCTCTCGAATAAGGCCCATGGTGGCCCATTAGTTCCCCCGGGGGGTTCCGGTAATCCCTCAGGCACTCTGCTTTTACCCGAAACTATTAGGAACACTTCCGGTGTCTGAATAACATGGTCCAATATATCAATCTTTATGTCTCGACCATTTCAAGACTCCTCGTCATGTCCATGATCTCATCAGGGACTCCGAACAAACTTCGGTACATCAAATCACATAACTCATAATACAAATCATCATCGAACGTTAAGCGTGCGGACCCTACGGGTTCGAGAACTATGTAGACATGACCGAGACACATCTCCGGTCAATAACCAATAGCGGAACCTGGATGCTCATATTGGCTCATACATATTCTACGAAGGTCTTTATCAATCAAACCGCATAACAACATACGTTGTTCCCTTTGTCATCGGTATGTTACTTGCCCGAGATTCGATCGTCAGTATCATAATACCTAGTTCAATCTCGTTACCGGCAAGTCCCTTTACTTGTTCCGTAATGTATCATCCCGCAACTAACTCATTAGTCACATTGCTTGCAAGGCTTATAGTGATGTGCATTACCGAGAGGGCCTAGAGATACCTCTCCGAAATACGGAGTGACAAATCCTAATCTCGATCTATGCCAACTCAACAAACACCATCGGAGACACCTGTAGAGCATCTTTATAATCACCTAGTTACGTTGTGACGTTTGATAGCACACTAAGTGTTCCTCCAATATTCGGGAGTTGCATAATCTCATAGTCATAGGAACATGTATAAGTCATGAAGAAAGCAATAGCAATAAACTAAACGATCATAGTGCTAAGCTAATGGATGGGTCTTGTCCATCACATCATTCTGTAATGATGTGATCATGTTCATCAAATGATAACACATGTCTATGGCTAGGAAACTTAACCATATTTGATTAACGAGCTAATCTAGTAGAGGCATAGTAGGGACACTCTGTTTGTCTATGTATTCACACATGTACTATTTTTCGGTTAATACAATTCTAGCATGAATAATAAACATTTATCATGATATAAGCAAATACAAATAACAACTTTATTATTGCCTCTAGGGCATATTTCCTTCAGTGATAATGTTGGAGATTGTGCTGCCCGAGGTGCTGATCTTTTTGAGAACATAGCAGCAGAAATTATCGGTGCGGTGATACTAGGTGCAACGATGGCGCAACATTGCAAAATTGAAGGTAAGAATCTTGCAAAATCTCTGACTGGAATGTCGAGTAACATTGTTTCCATTTTGCTTCACTAGATGTTCTTTGGTCAACAAGAAATTAGGAACACTAGCCATAGATCTTTGCTAATATAAATGATATATTACAACAACAACAACAACAACAACAACAACAACAACAACAACAACAACAACAACAACAACAACAACAACAACAACAACAACAACAACAACAACAACAACAACAACAACAACAACAACAACAAAACAACAACAACAACAACAACAACAAAGCCTTTTACTCCCAAATAAGTCGGGGTAGGCTAGAGTTGAAACCCATAAAATCTCAAAACCAACTCGTGGTCTTGGAACATAGATAGCTAACTTCGACACATCCTTGTCCATGGCTAGTTCTTTGTGGGTCATTTCATTCCTTGCAGTTGCACTGTATTATAATCAGCATTATTTACTATTGCAGACCCCTTTGGATTTATTTTGTTTCCTCTTGTGGTCCATTCTTTTGATCGAGTGGTGTCATCGGTTGGAATACTCTCACTTAGTGGCACACGTGAATCTGGATTAATATCTCCTCTTGAAGACCCCATGGCAATTATGCAGAAAGGCTATTCTATTACTATACTGCTTGATGTTGTTACCTTTGGAGTGGTAAGTCTAGTTGTTTGGTCAATGCATTTCTTGTTTGACTATTTTCCTATCCTATATGGGTGTAATCAATTATACACTAAAAAGATCCTTCATGGTTAAATGCTCTCACAAAGAAAACATTATAGAAGTTCTTAGAAAGGAAAGCATCTAGGCTCTAGGCCCTCTGTCTGGTAATTAGTAATCCATTATTGGTTGGGTTTTTTCGAAAAGGAGGTGTACCCCCGGCCTCTGCATCTCTTGATGCACATAGCCATATATTTATTGAAATAAAAGGTTCCGAAATAGGTTCCAACAAGCAGTCTCGAAACGAAGCAAAAAGTCTAATAGTAAGAAAATAAATGGCACAACCGGCGAAAATAGGACTAGGAGACTAGACGCCTATCCTATCATTGGACCGCCATCGAAACCGGTTGTATGTATCTCGTGCAACCATCTCCCATCGGTTGCACCCAATATCCATATGCGCCCTGTGGTCCGCATGGCTGAGTAAGGACCACGTACGGATCCAAGTAGACGCTTTGAAAATGACCTGCAAAAAGTTTGTGATGGTTTGTATGTTAAAGGCAACATCATTCCGACAATTCCATATAGCCCAAAGTAACGCACATGCTTGCCGAGGAACGTAGCATGCAATTTCAAAGAAAATTCCTACGATCACGCAAGATCTATCTAGGAGATGTATAGCAACAAGAGGGGAGAGTGTGTCCACGTACCCTCGTACACCGAAAGCGGAAGCGTTAGGTTAACGCGGTTGATGTAGTCGAACGTCTTCACGATCCAACCGATCCAAGTACCGAACGTACGGCACCTCTGTATTCAGCACACGTTCAGCTCGATGATGTCCCTTGAACTCTTGATCCAGCAGAGGGTCGAGGGAGAGTTCTGCCAGCACGACGACGTGGTGACGGTGATGGTGATGTGATCCGCGCAAGGCTTCGCCTAAGCACTACGACGCTATGACCGGAGGAGTAAACTGTGGAGGGAGACACCGCACACGGCTAAGAGAACTATTGGTGTGCCCCCCCCCCCCGCTCCCGTATATAAAGAAGGGGAGGAAGAAGTGGCCGGCCCTAGGTGTGGCGCGCCATGGGGGGAGTCCTACTAGGACTCTACTCCTAGTAGGATTCGCCCCCCTTCCTTCCAACGGAGAGGGGAAAGGGGAAAGAGGGGAGAGGGAGAAGGAAAGGGGGGGGGGGTCGCGCCCCCACACCTTGTCCAATTCGGATTGGGAAGGGGGGAGGCGCGCGCCTCCTCTTGTGGCCTTCCTTCCTCTCTCCACTATGGTCCATGAGGCCCATTCACTTTCCCGGGGGGTTCCGGTAACCTCCCGGTACTTCAAAAAATCCCCGAACCTCTTCGAAACCATTATGGTGTCTGTATATAACCTTCCAATATATGAATCTTTACCTCTCAAATATTTCGAGATTCCTCGTCATGTTCGTGATCTCATCCGGGACTCCGAACAAACTTCGGTCACCAAAACACACAACTCATAATATAAATTGTCATCGAACGTTAAGCGTGCGGACCCTACGGGTTCGAGAACTATGTAGACATGACCGAGACACATCTCCGGTCAATAACCAATAGCAGAACCTAGATGCTCGTATTGTTTCCTACATATTCTACAAAGATCTTTATCGGTCAAACCGCATAACAACATACGTCATTCCCTTTGTCATCGGTATGTTACTTGCCTGAGATTCGATCGCCGGTATCATCATACCTAATTCAATCTCGTTACCGGCAAGTCTCTTTACTCGTTCTGTATTGCATTATCCCGCAACTAACTCATTAGTCACATTGCTTGCAAGGCTTATAGTGATGTGCATTGCCGAAAGGGCCCAGAGATACCTTTCCGATACACGGAGTGACAAATCCTAATATTGATCTATGCCAACCCAACAAACACCTTCGAAGACACATGTAGAACATCTTTATAATTACCCAGATATATTGTGACATTTGATAGCACACAAGGTGTTCCTCCGGTATTCGGGAGTTGCATAATCTTAGAGTCAGAGGAATATGTATAAGTCATGAAGAAAGCAATAGCAATAAAACTAAACGATCATAATTCTAAGCTAACGGATGTGTCTTGTCCATCACATCATTCTCTAATGATGTGATCCCGTTCATCAAATGATAACACATGTATATGGTCAGGAAACTTAACCATCTTTGATTAGCAAGCTAGTCAAGTAGAGGCATACTAGGGACACTCTGTTTTGGCTATGTATTCACACATGTACTAAGTTTCCGATTAATACAATTCTAGCATGAATAATAAACATTTATCATGATATAATAAAATATAAATAACAACTTTATTATTGCCTCTAGGGCATATTTTCTTCAATGCTCCCACACGAAAATGTGTCGCGGTCTGAGGCGCCACCCCAGCCAAACAGTTATAAAAAATATGTGCTATCGTGATAGGTGGAGTGACGTTAAACGTTACGTGAATAGTTCTCCAAAGTAACTTAGCAAGCGTACAATTGATAAACAGATGCTCGATTGTTGCAACCTGGTCGCAAAAGCAGCATATTTTACTTCCTTCCCACTTGCGCTTATCTTTAGTTAGAATCACGCCCTTATGCATGAACCACATAAACACTTTTATTTTTAGAGGCACCTTAATTTTCCAAATATGAAACGTCCTCGGGATAGTCCCGGTGTTAATCAAATCCGTGTACATTGATTTAACCAAGAAAACTCCTGACCTGGATAGCTTCCAGTGCAGAGAGTCTAGATCATCTGAAAGGTTAACCCCCATTAACCTACGCATGAGATGTAACCATCTATCCCACCGCTCACCTATAACTGACCGCCGAAACTGCATATTAAGCAGAGTGGATCCCAAAACTGAGGCAACAGAAACCTCTTTCCATTGAGCAATGTTGTAGGATGGATACTGCATGGCCAGTGGGGTTTCTCCTAGCCATGTGTCCTCCCAAAACCTAGTATCTCTTCCATTCCCTACAATGAATTTAGTCTTGTTGAAGAAGGTGACCTTTGTCTTCATAACCCCCTTCCATAACGGAGAATCAGATGGTTGAGTTGTAACCTAGGCAAGCATTTTGGAATGGAGATATTTATTATGCAGCAACTAAATCCAAACCCGTTCTCTTTCTACTGAAAGACGGTACAACCATTTGTTGAGCAAACACCTGTTTTTCACCTCCAGATTTTCAATACCCAAGCCTCCCTGGTCCTTCGGTCTACAGATTACGTCCCATTTTTCCAATCTATATTTAACCTTGTTTTCATCAATTTGCCAAAAAAATTCTAGATCTATGAAAATCCAATCTTCTCCGCACCCCAACCGGGACTTCAAAGAAAGAAAGAAGAAACACTGGCATACTTGTGAGTGCCGAATTAATAAGAATCAATCTTCCTCCATATGACAAGAGTTTGCCCTTCCAGCAACTCAGCTTCTTTTCAAACCGATCCTCAATACACTTTCATTCTTTATTCGTGAGCTTGCGGTGGTGAATTGGAATCCCTAAGTACGTGAAGGGCAACGGACCTAATTCACACCCAAATAGTTGCTTGTAAGTTTCTTGTTCTTCTTTGGCGCATCCAAAGCAGAACAGCTCACTCTTATTAAAATTAATTTTCAGTCCCGACAACTGTTCAAAAAGGCACAACACTAACTTCATGTTTCTAGCCTTAGCAAGGTCATGTTCCATGAAAATAATGGTGTCATCGACATATTGAAGAATGGAAACCCCACCATCTACCAAATGTGGGATAAGACCACCTACTTGGTCATCTTGTTTTGCTCTATTAACAAGAACAACCAACATATCAACGACGACATTAAAAAGGATTAGAGACATCCGATCACCATGTCTCAGTCCTTTTAGCGTCTGAAAATAATGACCAATATCATCATTTACCTTGATTCTGATGCTACTTCCTTGTACGAAGGACTCGGCCTGTTTCCTCCATTCCTGATCAAACCCTTTCATACGCAAAGCCTGATGTAAAAATGGCCATTTCACTTTATCATAAGCCTTTTCGAAATCCACTTTAAAGACCACTCCATCGAGCTTCTTCGAGTGAATTTCATGCAAGGTCTCATGTAAAACGACCACCCCCTCGAGAATGTGTCGTCCTAGCATAAAGGCAGTCTGGGTTGGCTGCACCACCGAATGTGCAATTTGTGTCAAACATTTAGTGCCAACTTTAGTGAAAATTTTGAAGCTCGCATTGAGCAAACATATCGGTCTGAATTGCTCAATGTGAATTGCTTCCACCTTCTTTGGTAACAACGCGATGGTGCCGAAGTTTAACTTAAAAAGTTGAAGGTGGCCATTAAACAAATCATGAAACATAGACATCAAGTCACCTTTAATAATACCCCAACATTTTTTATGGAATTCGGCAGGGAAGCCATCTAGACCAGGTGCATTATTATTTTTCATTTGTGACATTTTTCATTTGTGATATCGCTTCAAACACCTCCTCAGGAAAAAGGAGCAATGAGTACCTCGTTCTCATCATCCGACAGTTGAGGAATGTCGTCCACCATGCTCTCATCGAGGGCGACATAATTCTCTGCCGGGGCCCCAAACAAAGTTTTATAATAATTGGTGATATACATTTTTAAATTTTCATGACCAACAATCATACCCTCATCTTGTTCAAGTTGAATGATTCTCTTTTTCCTATGTTTTCCATTGGCAATCATATGAAAAAATTATGTGTTATTATCTCCTTGAACAACCCGACACACTTTCGCTCTAAGTGCCCATTTTAATTCCTCTTCTCTAAGTAGCTTCGCCAGACTCACCTCCGCTTCTCTTTTATTCACTCGTTCATCCATGTCCAGCGAGGTGCTTTCAGCCTTTATGTCAAGGTTATTAATGATCTTCAACAATCTTTCTTTCTCTTTCCTACAAGCTCCATTATTACTGTTAGCCCATCCCCTCAAGAACTGTCTAAGATGTCTAATTTTATACTGCCATTTATCAATATTCGACTCTCCCCTTTGTTCCACTACCCATTCCCTAGCTATAAGCTCAAGAAAATCCTCCCTCTCGAACCACACAGCCTCGAAAGAGAAGACATTCTTGTTTCCCCAGTGTACCGCTTCACCGAAGTCTACAAGAAGAGGAGTATGATCAGATATTCCCCTTTGTAACACCTGCACCGTCATTAAAGGAAATTGGTCGTAAACCAAGAACATTTAAATTAACAGGAGAAGAAAACTATAAAAGGTAAGACAGTTTATCCCACCAATGAGCACAAGCAATGGTTGTGGTGCCATGGCTGTAACCGGTTGTGGTGTCATGTGGCTAACTTTAGGCCTCTAGCATTACATTCTTTTGCCCTGAAGTTGTTTTTGATTAGTTACCTCTATCTTGTTTCTAGTCTACTTGTTGGCTCCTGTACACTGAATAAGCACCTTCTGCATGGTTTAATTTTGACTTCTGTGTCTTGGTGGGCATCATCACATGGCTGATAAATCAACTGCTATATCTATTAAAATTTGTGAGGATATCCCTGTTGTAATTGCTAATGTTACATTGTTACTATCTTAACCGACTTTATTACTCTTGATATACCTGAGGACGACAATATATTGGTTATCCATGGTAGACCTTTTCTTAATATTGTAGGAGTTGTTATTGATTGCAACAAAAACAATATCACTTTTCATGTCAATGGTAATGAGCATATGCTATATTTTTTGAAGAACAAGTATCAAGTAAGTAGTATCAACTCTATCAAAAGAATTATGACAATTACTATTGAAGGTTTTGAATTTCCTCTTTCGACTCTATTGAAAGAATTATGTCAACGGTAATGCGCATTCGGTATACTGTTTATGTAATATAATCAGTTGTACAGATTCGAAGCAGTCTAAAATTTCTTCCTGCAACGGGCTGTAAAACAAATCTAGCATTTAACTATTCATGCTTATAGATGGGTTCTAACTATTTATGTTATCACTTCTCACCATCCTAACACTGATTGAGTAAATTCCGCAGCCTGAAAGTGTTAGGGAAATCACGAACATTGTGGATGCTGTGGGCGCTGTGGGTAACACAGCGAAAAAGCTACTACAAAGGGATTTGCTATAGGGTCAGCAGCACTGGCTTCCTTTCTTCTATTCAGTGCATATATGGATGAAGTTGCTTTTGCACAATTATAAGTAGATGAGGTAATTTGCCATATTGGAAGAGAGAATCAGTGGTGCCGATGTTGATGGTGCCCGTATTTCATTGTTACTATTGGACAAAGGATACAAAGCTGGAGAATATACTGCGACATAATACTAGATTAGTAGATTAGAATGGACTTCAAAAATCCATGATTGGGTAACACACAAGCCTCTTAAAATTTTCTTTCTGAACTTTCATATTCACTTCATCCAAAAACCATCCCTTAAATAGAGCACAATCTGTATTCCATTGAAGTATCAGTTGATAGTCAATGCTTTTTTTTGAGGTAAGCTATCAGCCAAACGCGGTTCTAATGTGGGCACTCTTGGAGCAATCAAACTGATGCGGTTTGAAACAGGAGATCAGTTCACAACATTGCAGCAATCAAACTGAAGGGAATATTTCCGGAACTGAACCTACTTCATGGTAGGTTTAGGTCAGTTTATCCGGCTATTATTGATATGTTAGGGGTGACACTTTTGGACTAGTATCAAATCTAAGGATGTGAGCTAGCTCTGGTGTGAGATAAACAGGTGATGCAAGAACAAATATGCCACTACTTTTGCCTGCTGTCCATTTGTAGTTTTTGTCATCTTACATGGTCTGGAATAGCAGTGGAATTTGGTTGAGTTAAACTTCGCGAAGCCGATAGAATTACTCTGAAAACAATTAAGACATACCAAGTCCATACAAATTACACCGAAAAACAATGTCTAGTGCTTATGGTTGTACAACACAGAAAAACAGTGCAAAATATCTACAAAGTACTTGGGTACCAAATTGCCATCAGGAGGGATGTCATGTAGTTTTAATCTCACAGCATTAGCACAGAAGTGCCAACCAAATTGCTCAAAGCCCTTGCGCAATAACCCAAACATCACTTGGCAACGGAAGATTTTGTGAAAGTAAACGAGGGCAAAAAGGCGCCAGATTGTTAATTCCAAAACAGAGCAAAAAGAAAGAACTCGGAACGGCACGATTTTCTTGCTCAACCGCATATAACCATCATCATCAAAACGAAGGGGAGAGAGACGAACGAGGTGCTGCCATCAGAAGGGATGGTAAATAACTTGTGATCTCATCGCGTCAGGCAGAAACCATGCCGTGAACTGCTCAAAGCCCTTGCGCAATAACCCAAACATCACTTGGCAGCAAGAAGAAGAAGAAGCACGTCCTTTCCGGGAGGCAAGAAAGAGTCAAGAAACGCGCACGAGATATCCGAAGAAAACACCGACGAAACGTATCAGGAACCGGGATGCGTCGACGCAGATAGCCATCTGCGATGGCGGCTAGGGTTTGAATAGAACAGCGGGCGGCGGCGTCGCCCAGGGCTGGAAGGGGGTGCGGTTTTTATACCCACGCCCGACACGCCTAACTGGAAACGTACTTTCTGAACTCCGTAAGCCCAACCAGAAGACGTCTTCCAAGCGCTACCACAAACCATGTGCAAAGGCGTATTTCGTGGTATGCGTCAGCACTGACCTGGACCTGGAGGCTGAGGAGTGAGGAGTCTCGCACGGTTGACAGAGTCGACGGTGGCGAATCAAAAAAAAAAAAAAAAAGACTAGACGGTGGCGGAAAATGGCGTGCGGTCTCCTGCCGCTGCTCCACGGCCCCCTCTCCTCTCCGCCTCGTCCCCTCGTCCCCTCCCGCTCCCCCTCCCTCCTCGCGCCCGGGACCCTGCCCCTAGCCCCTCGCCGGAGCAGGGTTTCGCGTCACCTGTCCCCTGCCCCTCCGCGCGCGCTCCCGGACATTGCCGCGGCGGCGGCGGGCCTCCGGGACGCGGTCGCCGGCGCCTTCCAGGCGTCCCCGCCTACGTGGAGCTCGGCTGCCACAACCAACGTCGCCATCTTCGTCGCGGGCACGCCGCTGCTCCTCTCCGGCCTCTCCGCCTCCGGCATCGCGGCCGCCTACGTCCTCGGCACCCTCACGTGGCGCGCATTTGGGGCCCGGGCTTACCTCCTCGTCGCCGCCTACTTCGTGGTGGTGAGTGGATCGGGTGCTGCTTTGCCTGAGATGCTGTGATAAATCTGAAATTTAGCAATACGGCCGTTTTTGTCACGGTTTTAGAATTACTGTTGAGGCGTTGTCGCCGACCGATGATCTTCATTTCTTAATAGGACATGTTTCATCGGTGTTCTCTCTACTCCCTGCCCAATAAATATTATTTTAGCGATTGCGGTGTCTTCTAGCGGATTACCTAGCCTTGGTAATGGTACCGGCAAAATCGGTGCTTTCTGGTGTCTGTCAGCAATTGATGCAAAGTAGCAATTTCCCACAGCCAAGTTTGTCAAAATTGTAAGGGATAAACTAGCTTTATAGACATGATTACAGACAAGATAGTTTCATATTTCTGTCTTGCTCAAGTTGTACATGAATTGACCGGAAATCTGAATTACTCTAGTTTCATACCCATACAAATCTGTATATCAGTGGTGGAGACAGAACCTTTTCAAAGCCCAGGCAAACCGCAAGACGAAGTGCCTATAAGATAGAATGCCATTTTTGGTGCAGGCTGCTGTGATATTCACCCAGGTAGATCATCCTGATGCCAGCAATCTGGAAGGGGAGGTTTCACCTCCCCTGCTATAGGGAGAGAAACGGGCTAGTAAGGGGGTCGCTCTTTTCCGATGCTGCCTATATATTGAAATAGGGAAGTCTTGATTTGGCAATCTTGCCAGTTAGGAAATCCAGGCTTTGCCAAAACTTCCAAACTTCCTTTATTTGTTCTGCTCTTTAGAACCACAGATGAATCATGAATGAGTGATCATCACATGTTTTAATCTTTCAAATCAGGTGGAGGTTGTGCATAAGAGACACTTTTCTCCAGTTTATGGTTTGCCCTTGCTAAAGGAGAATTGAGATTGGTATTTCCTGTGAAATTATTTAAATATGTATTGCCAGAAAATAAATAATCACAATGTATGATTATTCTGTTCAAGTGTTCATTGATAGGCAATCTTTGCTATGCAACTTCCACTGCCTGTTCGGAAAGCTAGCAGTTGTAAATTTATGGATGTATGTGTTCTGTCGATTGTGGGACATAGTTCCATGACCCTCCTTAGGCTGGTTGCACTACCTGACAAAGGCAACTAATCTGCTGTATCCATCATGTCAATCCCAGTACATCATCAGTCTAGGTTATTTATTTTGCTTTTAATATGCAGGGCACAGCAGTGACCAAGTTAAAGATAAAACAAAAAGAAGCTTTGGGAGTGGCTGAGAAAAAAGGAGGAAGGAGAGGTCCTGGTAGTGTTATTGGTTCTAGTGCTGCTGGTTGTGTCTGTGCTCTCCTATCAGTATATAATGTGGGCGGGGGAGCATTCGCGGAACTCTGGACACTTGGCTTTGTTGCAAGTTTCTGTACTAAACTCAGTGATACAGTTTCCAGTGAAATAGGGAAGGCATATGGAAGAACAACGTAAGGTCCTGGTCATTTACCACTCTATTTGCATGACCTTTAGATAGTTGATGGTCTATTTGGTGCTTACCTGTGCAAACTTAATAAACTGTACTAATTGTTAAAGCTTCAATATCATACTTAGAGCTCAGTTCTGTTCTTTTTGTAGAGTAGTTACCTAGTGACAACATTTAAGATTGTTCCAAGAGGTACAGAAGGTGCAGTCAGTGTTGAGGGCACTCTTGCTGGAATTGTAGCATCAACGTTTCTGGCAGGGATTGGTTATATTTTGGGGCAGGTAAACAATTTTTAAAATTATGTACTATGGACATCTTCTCCAGTTATTTAACTGTAATTAGACTTGCATGTGTCATGTTGTTTATATGCCTACTATCTCATGCTCTTATAATCTGATAGTGTCAATGGCTAGAACACATATTAGAGCAATGTTGGGAGCATACGACCTGCAATGTTAAGCTCCTTGCATTTGCATCTAGGAGGATAGTAATCAAAATTTTGATATGGAAGTGGCAGTAATTATTGTACTTTTTTTTACCTTGGACTGTAACTCAGGAATATGGTTATTGAAAAAAAAAAAGAAAAATGATTTGCTTTACAGGTAAATCTACCACAGGGTGTGCTATGTGTTCTTGCATCCCAGATTGCAAATTTTGGCGAGAGTTTGATTGGCGCAACGCTGCAGGATAAGGAAGGTTTTGAATGGGTGAGCCTAAACTTTCGGATGCTGAATGCTGATGCTTTATATATATTGTTGTTAAGAGATAGGTTTTTTTTTCTATAGAAGGCCTTTGGATCATAAGAATCGGTTCACCAAAGTTCTATGGAATCCATTCCTATACACTCCATTCCATAGGAATTACAGCATGAACTCAAACCTCATTTTATTTTTTCCTTTGAGAAGTCCAATGCAGGTGCACTCATTCTCTCTACTCTCTCTCAATCCTCTAAAATTCTTGTGTTTATTACCTGTGCACCATCCAAAGACATCTCTTATAAAATTCATGTTTTTCGAAATCCTGTAGGAATTCATAGTAGTTGACATCAATCTGTCTTACATTTTTCCTATCCCTGCAATCCAAAAAGGGCCTTAGTTTCCCTAGTAAAGCTGTGTTTGCCTTTTGTGTTCTGTTATACTCTTGTTGTTGAAAGTTTAGCCTCATATTTGCATCACCAAGTTGGCCTGCCTGAACACTGTGAGTAACTAGGCAAAGTCTCCTTTTGGCATTGTGATGGATTGTGATAATCTTATTTGGTTGGACTCCTTTTGGAATCTGAGTGTTTGGGCTGGCTAGATTGTTCTTAATCTAGTTGCTAATAAATATATTATTGCACTCTGAAACTCACTAGATCAAATGTGAGAAGACAATTATGGAATAGCATAACTTTAATTCGATTTAGCAAACATTGTAATACTGAGAGCTATGAAAAATAAGTACAGCCGTCACAACAACCACAAATTGCCCAATGCTATGGTGAAATTTTTCAAACAGGGGAATCTTGCATGTGCCAGTTATATTTATCTCTTTTGGACAATCATCCTCTCTTTGTACTCAACATGCATTCCTAGGTCGTTTGTAGCCTAAATGATGGCTGGTATTTTTCAGCGTATGTCATGGTGTAGTTGCCACCATATAATCCCCATTCAGTGGTGCGTGTCTCTGTAATGTAGGTTCATGAAGGCCTGAACGATATTTCAGCCTATGGCATAATGCAAATGCCATTGTAATAAATAAATTAATAGGCCTATTTTTTGGTATTGGCTGTACCAATTGATGCATAGTCCAGAAATGCATATTGTCGAGGCTTGCGGGTGCAGAATCTACCAATTTAATATCCACGTTTCTGTTTCACTAGGGCATGTGGTTTTGGAGAAAAAAAATAACCCCAGAATCATTGATGTCTGTACAGCACTCTTGATCCCTCTTCTTTTAGGTGTGTCAAGTAAAAATCTCGGGCTAATTAGATATGGAACATTCAGTTAACAGAATTAGTGTAGACCCATGTCTCCCGAACAATAGTAACCAGGATAGTGTCATCCGCATTGATGTATACTCTTATTCAAGCTGTTCTTTTGGTTTACTTTTCAGGGTCACATTATCTGCACATTATATAGTTATATGTTGACACCAGAAGTTCCCCACAAAGCTAAAAAAAGTGTATATTTCTCTATGCAGCTGAACAATGATGTTGTCAACGTGGTCAATATCTCGGCCGGCGCCGTTTTGGCTGCTCTAATGCAGCAGCTGCTAGTGAGCTGGCGCTCATGATCTTTGTTTCCTGACTTTTCTCCAGTGCATCCGCTCTCGTAGTTTCTTAGCGGTATAAGCAGCTGGCATTTGCTTGTGGAACTCTCAAGTCGCAATTGAGTGGATGCACGTGCTTCTCCTTTGTGACACATCTTCCTGTACTTCTAATTCTAGCTTAAGGCCTGTTCCCGTTCGCTCCACTCCGCGGAGCTCCAGGAGCTCGGTTTGAGCTGCTCCGTGGAAATAAGCTGCAGTTTCCTCCGCTCCGGGGGCGCAGTCCAGGGATCGGAGAGGAACCGAACAGGCCTTTAGTAACATTGATTTGTGGAAGTAAAACACTCTCTGCCAGAGCATCATATGTTCAAGAAATACTGAGCTGGCTGGCGTGCTACTAGCTACTACTCCAAACAATGATCATTCTACACCAGTTAAAACTCGTGATTGGACAAGTTGCATGGTTTATGATCCATGATCACAAGATGATGAAGTTGCAGGTCCCTTCAGCTGCAAGCCTGCAAGCATCACATGGCGTCTTGCTTTTGTAGGGAATCCTAACTTGATCCATCACCTCGACCTGCCATACGGCGGGCAAGCACGGATGCACGCCTTCCCACTATTGGATGAGCCAGACATCTTTACGTCACGTTGGCCAGGACGTGTTGTCACGGCACACACCCGAGTGAGCGCATGGTACAGGCCATAGCCTCGTACGAGCTCACTTTTGCTCCGCCTTGGTCTGTGTGGGCTAGATAATGCACTTCTAGCAGACCAGCATGTGCTTTCTTGCAACCGTGCGACTTTCTGTCTCATCGGACTCTTACTTTTGCTTCTGCTTATTAGGTTTGTTGCTATCGATTGGAAACACGAGTATTGAGCAGAAATTGCTTTTGGAGTCCGAGCTCATGGAGGACTCCAAATGCAAAATTTAAAATTCTTGAAAATTCATATTTTTACAATCCAGAATAGAACTGGAAAAAATACATAGATAGATGAAGGCATAGTGCATAAGTGTGTAAATTTTCAGAACAAAATACTCCCTCCGTCCCAAAATTCTTGTCTTAAATTTATCTAAATACGGATGTATCAAGTCACGTTTTAGTATTAGATACATCCGTATCTAGACGAATCTAAGACAAGAATTTTGGGACGGAGGGAGTACGTTGAAACAAGGGTTGTGCGAAAAAGACAAATCTGGGGCTTTTTAACGCATGATGCTATTTATCCTTTTAGACATGGATTTGTCTTTTTCGTACAGGTCGCATTTTAACGTATTTCATTCCGAAATTTTACACATGTACGCCTCACATCATTGTTTACTTGTACAAGCAAATTCAGAATTTTTTTTGAAACCGAAATTTTGAATTTTTCAAAAAATCGGCATCCATAGAGGCCGAGAGCTAACTAAAATGCCACTCTCAGTATGAGCTTCTTTAATGCCTTCTGAAATGTTTGAGTGCTACTACCTCTGAGTTTAAGCTGAAGCGTCAAAACGTGTTACATTTAGAAAGAAAGGGTGTACTGCATTTTGATTTTGATATTTACATCTGACTATCTGAGTTCCTTTTGTTTCGATGCTGCTAGTACTCCCTCCGTCCGAAAATACTTGTCATTGAAATGGATGTATCTAGATGTTTTTTAGTCTAGATACATCCATATTCATCCATTTTGATGACAAGTAATTCTGGATGAAGGGAGTATTATTTTTGTTAATGCTATGTTTGCTATTTGCGGAGATGGCTTATGAACTTCTGCCGACCGAACAAAACATGTTTCCTTTCTGTCACTTACACTTAAATTAAGTACCCTTCTCTGCTAGCTGTGTCAGCAGCACCACGCCTTTCTGATGGATGAACACCAACACGCAGGCATGCCATGCAGGTATTACTCGTCCAAAACTCGCAGCGCTGAGGCCCCTCTCTCTTGTACTTGGCCTGATAACCCAGTTTTACCCGGCGACTTAACTAGTGCCTGACCAGTCAGCCTATCTTATGTGTAACAGTAGTAGTACTGCTAGCCCCCGTCCTTCGGTAGCGAGGACCATATGCGCGGTTCCTTGTGGAAAACATGACGTGCCACACTGCGTGCACTGCGCTTTGGTGCCTCCCACTGTGCGGACAGCAGCCTCCTGTGCGCTGCTCGTACCGCTAAATCGTGCGAGGCCGAGGTTCTTCCCGGCGTCCCGAACGCAAACCTCTCTGCACGATGCTCTCTCTGCCCATGGCCGGTCACGTCACGTCAATCACCGCACCGCGCACTGGCCCCATCTGCGTCGCCCACGCGGCCGACCCCTGCTGCTCTTAAACCCCGGGAAAACCACGCTCGTCAAACGCATAGCCTCGGAGCAAAACGGACGCCACGATGCCGGCCTCCATCGCGGTCTTCCTGTGCCTGCTCTCGGCGGCCGCGGCCATGGACGCGGCGGAGAGGGAGACGCTGTTCCTCGTCATGGACGCCGTGTCCTCCGACCGGGACTGGCGCTCCGAGAGCCCCGACCCCTGCGGCGCGCCCTGGCCGGGGCTCGAGTGCAAGCCGGCGCCGGGCACCGCGGCGCCGCTGCACGTCACGCGGCTGGACTTCGGCGTGGAGCCCAACCCGTCGTGCAAGGACGCGGCCGCCTTCCCGCCCCAGGTGCTCACCCTGCCCCGCCTCCAGTCCCTCTTCTTCGTCAACTGCTTCAACAACCCGGCCGCCGTCACCGCCCTCGTCCTCCCTTCCGCCAACCTCTCGTCCTCCACCCTGCAGCAGCTCAGCATCCGGGCCAACCCCTCGCTGTCCGGCGTCATGCCGCCGCAGCTCGTCAGGCTCAGGTCCCTCCAGGTGCTCACCATCTCCCAGAACGGCCTCGTCCGTGGCGAGATCCCGCGGGGCATCGGCGAGCTCAGGTCGCTCGTGCACCTCGACCTCAGCTACAACTCCCTCTCCGGGCCGGTGCCGACCCGGATCAGCGAGCTCAAGGGCTTGGTCGGCCTCGACCTCAGCTACAACGCGCTGTCCGGCCCCATCCCTGGCCGGATCGGCGACCTGCGCCAGCTGCAGAAGCTGGACCTGAGCTCCAACAACCTCACCGGCGGCATTCCGGACACCGTCGCCAACCTCACCTCCCTCACCTTCCTGGCGCTAAGCAACAACGGCCTCAATGGGCACTTCCCTCCTGGCCTCTCCGCTCTCCGGAATCTCCAGTACCTGATCATGGACAACAACCCGATGGGCGTCCCGCTGCCGTCCGAGCTCGGCAGCCTCGCCCGTCTTCAAGAACTCCGGCTAGCCGGCTCCGGCTACTCGGGGCCGATACCGGCGGCGTTTGGACAGCTGGCGAGCCTGACGACGCTTTCGCTCGAAGACAACAACCTCACGGGCGAGATTCCCGCGGGGCTGAGCAGGCTGCACAGGATATACCACCTGAACCTGAGCAACAACGGGCTGGGCGGGGCCGTGCCGTTCGACGGCGCGTTCCTGCGGCGGCTCGGCCGCAACCTCGACCTCAGCGGCAACTCGGGGCTGTGCCTGGACGTCGTGCGGGACGTCGGCGTCGGCGTTGCTGCCTGCCATGGCGGCGGCGGCGGTGATGGTTCCTTGGCGCGTGACTCGGTGAGCAGTGCTGCCAGGGGAGTGATGGCGAGAGGCTCCACGGACAGTTTCCGGTTTCGCCTGCTCGGCCCAGTGTGCGTGGTAGTGATCTCCTGCATCTTTTTTCCTCCGAATGGGTATGCGTAGTGTTGACAGGATTCGTGTGTTGGTTACTGCCCATGTACGTACTTGTGTGTTGTAAAAGTTTTGTAATGCTAATTTGTCTACGGCGAGGCTTGTAGCAGAGTTGTAGAAAGCTGTTGACTCTCAGGCTCGAGCACGGCGGTTTATCAGTCGCCGTAAGTTCATTTCCAAAGCGCCCCCTCCGACGTGCTGCGCAATCTATCGAGGGCCTATATTGGATCCGCCGAGCAGTTCAGACATGCTTTTTCACGAAAGAAAAACCGAGATAAACTGGGGCTTTGCGGGAGTCCGAATAGCAGACACGTAGACCTGAAACCGTGCGCCTCCATGTTCTTCTTCGTTTTTTCTCTCTTGTCCTCGCCACCGCTCACCATCCCGGCCGTCCCGCCACACCCCTGGCAGAACTCGACGAGTCCGTCACCTTTAACGGTACACTCTAACTCCAAGCCGCTTCTCTGTCAGCGTTCCACACATCTCCTTCGACCGCCGCGCAGGTACCGCCAGCTCCTACGATACTCACGTCTCCTTCGACCGTCGCGCAGGTACCGCCAGCTCCTACGATACTCACCTTGCCCGGCAACTTTTCGACAAAATGCCCATGCTAAGAGGATGACCTTGCCCGGCAACTTTTCGACAAAATGCCCATGCTAAGAGGATGTTTGGATTGGTGTTGTGCCCGACCAAAACTTTGGCGTTGACCAAAGGGCTGGCAACCATTTGGATGGGCTCCAATTATTTGGCTCGCCCCAACACCAATAAGCTTTAGCATTCAATTCGTGACCAACTTATTGGATAGACGTGGGCAGCCGATTCCTCCGCCAAAATATTGGCACACGGCGCACGCCCCTCGTTGGTAGGGCGAGCAGGGGCCAACGTCTCTTCTTCTTTGAAGCAATGGATTTGGATATGAGTACTATGTTGAGTCCACCAACGGCTCGTCCGACAAAGAGAACTACAGGGATGAGACGGTAGTGATGCAAGCAGTCCTTGCAGACGCGGAACATGCGGAGGAGCATATTCTCAACTTCAACGGTTCGATCAAGGGTCATCGCATGCTCAACCGCAACCAAACACGCGTCCATTTGACGTTGATGGATGGCTACTTTGCCCCCAATGTCCTCCTCGTTGACATTTTTCGCCTGTGTTTTTGGATGCGCAAAAATGTTTCCGATCGTCTCTACCATGACGTCCAGTCCTTTGATGACTACTTCATCTTGAAAAAGGATGTCGTGAGAATGATTGAGTTCTCTGGTTATCAGAAGTGCACGGCCGCACCGCAGATGCTTGCATATGAAACAATCGATGATTCGTGGCACGAGTACCTACGGATGTCTGAGACCACATGAAGAGATGACATGATCAGGTTTGCAACTGTCGTGGTCTCGCTGTTTGGACCTCAGTACCTAAGAGAACCAGCAGTGCCAGACACCGAGAGGCTCTTGGCAATCTCAGAAGTAAGAGGGTGGCTAGGTTTGCTCGGATCTCTTGACTGTATCCATTAGAAATGGAAGAACTGCCCAAAAACTTTACAATGGCAATATCAGGGTCATATTAAGAAGCCCACCATCATTCTTGAAGCAGTTGCATCACAAGACTTTGGATTTGACACATTTTTTTTGGCATGCCTGGGTCTCACAAGGACATTAATGTGATGCAGCGTTCACTACTGTTTGCTAGGGTGACTGAAGGAAAAGCTCCTTGCCACTATACTGTCAATGGTCATTAGTACAACAGGGGATGCTATCTGGTTGACGGTATCTATCCTCTGTGGGCTACCTTTGTTAACACCATCTCTAACCCAATTGGTTAGAAAAAATCCCACTTTGCCCAACAATAACCAACTAGAAAGGATGTTGAGAGGGCATTTGAAGTTCAGCAGGCACGTTTTGCAGTTGTTTATGGACCTGCTAAACAATGTAATCCGGATACCATGTGAGAGGTGATGACTTGTTGTGTGATCATGCACATATAATTATGCAGGATGAGGGTGAGAATGCTGCCGCAGGTCTTGAATTTGAGAACATGGGTGATCCTCTCAAAATTGCAGACCAGAATCCTAAAAGCCTATGTTTTAAAAACCAAAAATCCTAAAGAAAAGTAGACATACAAAACTGTGTAAATTTTCCATGTGATAGATTAAAAAAATCATAACATTGCCATGTGCACATTATTAAATTTATAAATCCGCCATGTTTGGAAAACAAAATGCTATGAATTCATAACAGCTGCGTTTTTTGGTCTGCTCTTGGGAGATGCTCTAAACGCCGGCGAACGGAAAACTCCATCGTCGTACTCACACACTTTGCCATCGCATTGCAAGTACCTTGCTCCCAGAAGGCAGCACGTGAGTAATAATACTGCTGTTTAGACGAAATGACAACTCCCCGAAGGGGCCCCGGCGGGCGGGACACCTCGGGTTCGGCGAGCTACCGGCGGCAGACACGGAGAGAAAGCGAGCCACAGTTGCCAACTGTGGGCGATCGCTGCGTCTGCGGATGGACGGGCACCACCGGTACCCAACCCAGGCCCTCCCTGCTCTCCTGCCCGTGGCGCTTCTGTTTGATCAGCGAGTGGTACGTAAGGTAAACTGCATGGACTTGACGTGCTGCAGTGGCAGCCGAGGCGTGCACGATCAGCGGCGGGGCGCCGTGGGACACACCCGCACGGACGGAGAGAAGGGGTGTGCAGCACTGATGGCGGTAAAGTGGAGGGAGACGGGCCAAAAAGGAGCAGTGTTTGAGTGGATCGATGTATGGTGTCCTTGTATCAGAGAAGTGATTTTCTAGCCAACCGCCCGTGGTATTTGGAGATTCGGATCCCGGTCCTTGGATCGTGGCGCTCACCCCTTATGTACGTAGGGACATCCTATCCTATGAGCATCTTCAAAAATGCATATTATTTTGAGATTGAAGAAGTCATCACATGCGTCTCATAGTTAAAGAAAATGTCTTCTCTCACTGAACGTGCATCGCTGGAAGTCCTGAAATAAATTCAGGATAATGCGAGCACCAGAACTTGAACCCTAGTGGTTGAAAATATCACTATCCTCCTAAACATCCAACCACAGTTTGATTCGCTTTTAAAGGGTATATGCAAAAGATCCTTCTCAAACGAACTCCTTCGCTGAAAAAAATGTGAACCCAACTCAACGGCCCAACGGGCCCAATGTTAGACCTACCAAACACCACTGTGAAAAGAAAAAATAAATGCAAAAGCAGTCCAATCTAAAAAACCGATGTCATAGCCAAAAAACTGCTAGTGTGTAAGGCATGAAAATTTAGTGCACGGCTATGCCTCGCTTATAGCGAAATAGCCTTCCGACTCGCTGAAGGCGGCGAGCATATGGGTCGACCGAGTGCACGACAGAGGGAACCCTCGTGTGAAGGGAGCCCAAGATGGGCCGGCCAGGCGCACGCAAGACTACAACCTCGTTTTTCTTTTGGGGTTTTCACGTTTTCTGTTTCTTTTTTGCTTTTTAAAAAAATGTTTTTATTTCTCTAATATTCTAATAATATATATTACAAAAAAAACCTGTACATAAAACATTAGAAAAATTGTTAAGCAAGCATTTAAAAAATGTTAAATGTGCATATAGAAAATGTTTATCATGTATACAAAAAATGTATATGAATAAAAACAATGTGTATGAAAAAAAGATCATGTATTTCAAAAAGTAAATCAAGGATTTGAAGAAAATGTAGACCTAGTATGTGAAAAATCTTTATCTAGCATTTGAAAAATGTTAAATATGTATAGAAAAAATGTTTTTCATGTATTAAAAAAATTATAATCTTGTATTTGATTTTTTTAATCAAGCACTTGAAAAAATGTTGAACGAGTATCTGGAAAATGTTAATCAAACATTTGAAAAATGTTAAATGTGTGTAGAACAAATGTTGACCATGTATTAAAAAAATTAATCTTGTATTTGAAAAAAAATCAAGAATTTGAAAAACGATGAAAAAGTATGTGAAAATGTTAAATGTGTATAGAAAAAAATGTTAATCTTGTATATGCAAAAAATGACAATCAAGCATTTGAAAAATGTTGAACAATTACGTGAAAAATGTTAATCAAGCATTTGAAAGATGTTAAATATGTATACGAAAATGTTGACCATGTATTCAAAAATGTTAATCTTGTATTTGAAAAAAATGGTAATCAAGCATTTGAAAAATATTGAACAAGTATGTGAAAAATGTTAATCAAACATTTACAAAATGTTAATTCTGTATAGAAAATATGTTGACCATGTGTTAAAAAAATGCTAATATTGTATTTGAACAATGCTAGTCAAGCATTTGAAAATGTTTAAATAGTGTGTATAGGAAAAATGTTAACCATGTATTGAAATAATGTTAATCTTGTATTTCAAAATATTAATTAAGCATTTATTTTTTTAAATGTGTATAGAAAAAATGCTGACCATGTATTCAAATAATGTTAATCTTGTACTCCCTCCGTTCCAAAATATAGTGCTTCCTCTATTTTCGTGCTTCAACTATGACCATAAATTGGACTCAAAAAAAGAAACTATGACCATAAATTTAACCAAGGAGTCCGACCGCGACGGAAGCAAAAGTTATACCAATGAATTCATATTCAAAAGAAGTTTTCAATTATATTTTTTTCTCCCGCCACAGTCGGCCTCATTGGTTAAATTTATGGTCAAAGTTGGACCTCGGGAAGCGTGGGCGCACTATATTTTGGAATTGAGGGAGTATTTAAAAGTTCTAATAAAGAATTTAGAAAATATTTAAATGTGTATAGAAAATATTTTATCATGTATTAAAAATGTGAAATTTGTATTATAATTTTTTAATCAAGCATTTGAAAAATGTTTAAAATGTGTATAAAAATGTCGTCCATGTATTGAGAAAGTGTTGAATTTGTATTGGGAAAATGTTAAACGTTTATTAGAAAAATGTTATTGACATATAAAAAAAGTATAGAATGGAAACCAAAAGAAACAAAGAAAAATAAAAAAACGAAAATCAAAAAGTGAACAAAGAACCAAAGAAAAAAAGAAATGACAAACAAATGGAAAGAAAAAAAATGCAAAAACAATAGAAAAACCTCGAAATGAATAAAGATAGAAAGAAAAAAAACATTGAAAACAAAGAAAGAAAGAAAGAAAAAAAAGAAAAAAGAAGGAAAATGAATAAGAAAGAATAACAATAAAAACAGTGAAAGAAACAAGGAATAAATAAAAAAATGGAGAAGAAATAAGGCAAGCAAACCAAAAAATAAGAACACAAAAAAATCACCCGAAAGAAAACAAAATAGAAATGAAGAAAAAAGAAAGAAAGGAAAAAATCAATAAAAACAGGAAACCGTGAAAAACCAGTTGAAACCGGCAGTTTCGCCTCAAGTATTTCACGCCCTACTATACTACGTCAGAAACGCTCACTTATTTCTTTTAAATGTTCGAGAGTGGGCTGGCCCATTACTGTAGACACTTCACACAAGAGATCCTTCCGTCTCGCGTGAAGTGAGATATAGCCTTTGATTGAAAATTGCCAGGTCATAAGATAAGCAGAAACTTGAAATTGAGTTTGCCATGGTGCACTACCTAGAATTGGCATGAACCTAATAATATATTTGCTTTGTCAAGTGAAGAGAAGAGAAAGAGATACGGTTGGCATCATTTAGTAATTTGTTTCTAAATTTGCCGTGTATAGCCCGAATCTTTAAAAAGTATCTATTTTATCACAGAATTAAAAAAAAATGCCATATGAAATTTTTACAAAAAATGTCAAATATTATTGTGTGGGTAGTACAAAAATAATTGTAATTCTTGAAATACTAAATTTTCTATCCAGTAATACAAAACTAACCATACAAAAAAAATTAAATCGCCACACAAGCGACAGGGAGAATTAAAATTAGAGATCTAAAACATTTTTATTCTCTGAAAATGCCATAATGAAAATGAAAACACAAAAAATGTAAATTTACCATGTGCCTAATATAAACATGATCCTAGAAGCCTATGTTTTTAAAACCAAAAATCCTAAAAAAGTAGACATGTGAACGTTGCAAAAATGAAATTCATAACATTGTCATGTGCACATTATTAAATTTTATAAATCTCTTAGGTTTGAAAAACAAAATGCTATGAATTTTTCATGTGACCACTATATTTTCTTTTTAAAAAAAATTTGCAATGTGTATAAAATGATTTTCCTTAGAAAATAAAAAAATGTAAAATTATCATGTGACGAAGTAGAAACAATTAGAAAAATTGTCATGAACAAGGGAGAAAAATCTGTAAATTTTGCCATGGGAGAGTTACAAAACGTCCTAATTTGCCATGTTTGGAAGACTAAACTGTTATGAATTTGCCACGTGACCAGTAGAAATATTTGTAAATTTCCCATGTGTTAAAAACAACTTTTCTTACAACAGGCATAAACAAATATCTGAAAATTGCCATGTAACTATTAGAAACATTAATATGTATACACGTGCAATGGACGTCTTAGTATTGTGAACTGATTTTAGTAAATCAGAAAAATCACTTTTAGGCAAATAAATAATGATGCATTAATGATATTAGCTATTATAAAACTAGGAATTAGTATACAAACTCTTTTTTGTGAGGGAAAATTAGTAATACAAACTCTCTTGTTTGGTGGCATGGAAAATTCAAAAAACGTACATTATTTTACTATCTCTTTCGCCATACTCCCCTCCCAGGCATTGTGACGCTCTTTGGACTCAAATCGTATTGCACTCAAGCTACAACATGGCCCATGAGACACCAATTGACCTTTTTATTTTTAGGAAAGGGCCAAGTGAATGTTCTAGAATACATTGGATGCACAAGTGATGTACTATTCAGTGTACTGTTCACTGCGAATCCTGCTGCTCTTAGCCGTTCGTTTTAGGAGACCAACGGTTAGGATTGATGCTCTAGCTCTAACTTATCGTCGGTGGCGGCGGAGGCGAGGTGTTCCTCCGGGTGCACAGCGGCCATC